>NC_048582.1:37850742-38150742 GCF_013265735.2 Oncorhynchus mykiss | reverse complement strand
ATGTTTTGATGATTTCATGTCTAACATACAATAAAACTAAGTAGAAAGTTGATGGGAGTCTGATTCATATTCTCTCTCTGTCCCCTCAGCTGGTGACCCTGATTCTCAGGAGGGGTCAAAGGTCAAACCAAGTGGATATGACCCTGTCAGAGTTGTTCTGGTGACTCTCTGTGTTCTTCTGATGGGTGCTGTCATTGGACTTGGGGTTCTCTGTAAGTACTATAGAGTAGACCCATAGTGGAGTCCAGAGTAGGAGCAGGAGTCCCCAAACTGGCTGTTCACATATGAGGCGGGATAGGATAGCTACAGGAAAGTTGGGTCAAACTCATTACTGTACATTTCAAATGTGTCTTTTTCACACTGATACAACTAGCCCACAAACCCAGTGCAGCGCTCTTCAAAATCTCAAACATTTGATTGAAAATAATCTTACAGCAGGTGAATTTTGGATCATATGACTCATGCTAAGATGAATACTAAACAGTACATTTCCATTGACATTTTCATCCCTATAAAAAGTGTATAGTGTATGGGCTTTACCCTCTCAGTTATAAGGAAATGATTGATGTCACGATGCAAAAATGTAACATCTGTTTTAACCAGAAGAGAGAAGGGGAAGTCTGAGTACAAAATGTGACTCGGTTTTCTCTTTTTTCTCAACAGTTTTGAAACATAATCAAGAATTGATTGTGCAGAGAACTTGCTGTAAGATCACAGGTACTATGCGAGAATGTCCAAATAAATAGTGGCACAAGATTCAGTCATTCCAAAAAAGTGCTTTGTTACATAGGCCTATGTTTTATATCATAGAATATACTCCATTAAGGAATTGGAATTACTATAAGACATTCCATGGTAAAAAAGAAAAGAAAATGGAAGTCACTTCAAACCTAATTTTATTGCCTCGGTTTCAGTCTATTTCTGCTTTTTTCTTATCCCACTTAGGCTGAGGCTAAGTGTATGCATAGTAAATCAATGTGTTTTCATGTCAGTATGGATCTCATACAATCAGTAAGATAAAAAAATAAAAAAATATTATTCATATAGTATGTTACAAATACTTCATTTTGATAAGGGACTATTGACAAAGACGTATATATCACCAGGTTATTTCTGTTCCCTCCCTCCACAGAGGATGAGCGTCCAATATGTGCTCATGATTGGATGTGTCACGGGAAAAACTGCTATTATTTTTCCAATGATAGTCTGACCTGGGTTGAGAGTCAGGATAAATGTGTCTCCATGGGAGGAAAGCTGGTCATCATAGACAGCCTTTATGAGCAGGTAGTTATCATGACTATTGAATGGGAATTAAATTATACATTGCGTCTGTCCTTCCATATTATCTTTCATTAATTAAGGCTGTGGTCGGGCAATAGATTTTGTATCCACAAATTACAGATTGAGCCAATGGGTTTATAAGATTTGAAAGTGCTTTACATTTTATTATGAGATCTCAGTACCATGTCAGTCTAATGAGAAAAAAACAGCTATAAAGCACATGCAATTAAACATGCAATCTACAAAAATTAAAGTACACCATGTTTGACTGTATTTAAAAAGATAATTCAGCCAATTACATAATTTTTTATTTTTTGCCTTATAAGGCTAAACTGAAATGAGTCTATGGACAAGGAGAGACTGCAAAGCACGCTTTTGTTTTGTATACCTCGCTTTTAGTGGTTACAGCGTTGGGCCAGTAACCGAAAGGTTGCTGGATCGAATCCCTGAGCTGACAAGGTAAACATCTGTCATTCCGCCCCTGAGCAAGACAGTTAACCCACTGTTAGCCGGGCGGCGACGACGTGGATGTCGATTATGGCAGCCCCCCGCACCTCACTGATTCAGAGGGGTTGGGTTAAATGCGGAAGACACATTTCAGTTGAATGCATCCAGTTGTACAACTGACTAGTTATCCCCCTTTCCCTGTTGTCACCAACCGCTAATTGTAGCATTTCATAACCAAAACCAATCAAATTAAAACACTTTTTAGTCATTGAGCTTTAGGTTCCACAAAAGCGTGGATTACTGTTCTTGGATGTACTCGACTAGTCCATAGACTGCTATCTATCAGTGTAAGGCAACATTTGGGTGAACTATCCATTTAACCCATTGTAGCACTCTATATAATTTGTCAATCAATGTTCCTGGTGAAGACAATCTTAGATAAGAAAGTTGGTGCTATAATGAGTGGTGGTGAAGACAAGTTCTGGATCGGACTGACAGACCAAAAAGAAGAGGGAAAGTGGTTATGGGTGGACGACACACCTCTAGATTCAAATAACAGGTCAGAAGTTATCTTGAATAGTAATACATTTACAAAAGCATGATCATTCAGTATTGCTGAGTATTGTATGGTGTATTAGAGTATTGTGATGTGTTCTCATAATTGACAAAACACAAAAATACAGGTGAAATGATGATTCCCAATCAATGCAGTTAATATGAGGACGTGGATGGCTGAATGAATTATAATGTAATTCCTCTGTAGCTTCTGGTTTGCTTCCCAAAATGGCAAGAAAGAGCCTGACAACTGGCAAGGAGACAAGGAAAGACAAAATCCAGACGGTGAAGACTGTGCTAGAATGGGAGAAAAAGGTGGTACTCATGATGGCAAGAGTTGGTTTGATGTCAACTGTGGTTGGTCTCACAGAAGAATATGTGAGATAATGTTATTCTGAAATTTCATTTTTGTCCCCCCCCCCCAGTTTTATCATTGGAATGTGATACAAAACAGGCTTTAGGACCGTGGACGTGTCCGAGCAGTCGGGTGGTCTGTTTGAAGTGTTTATCCGACCGGATACAAGAAAAAAAATACCTTATGTCCCTCCCACTTCTAAAACCAAAGTTGCGCCCCTGTGATACAGTATCTGTGTGAAAAAAAAAGTATTGAATTTTGCTATGAACATAAAAGTATCTTTACGTTTCTTTTTGCTGACATTTATAATAAGAAGTGAGGATAAACTGTATTGGTAAATGTATTACAGTAGCTTACTGCTGATGTTAACAGACTGCTTGTTATCGACAATATGTTTATGCTTTATGTGTTTTATGCAATAATGTAAAACATGCCAAATCTACAACTGAGCCTAACAAAAAACATGTCAGATATTTTCAGTTCAGCATTTTCTTTATTAAAGAACAACTCCACCCCAAAACTATCCTTTGGTATTTATTTCATTAGTCCATTGATGATAGTAGTTAGGTTTCCGTCCAATTGGTGAAAGATGTTCATTCGAATATACAAAAAAAATTGGCATAAAAATAGTATGCGCATTTTCCCACCAGAGATGTTTCCATCAAATGAACATGTTGTGGATAAAACGCTGTGTGTGGGTGATGACCTAGTGAACATAAAATAACTGTTGTGGTTAAATTCCCATTCCCAAATATAAAATACAAGTTAAATGGAGTTCCGTAGTATTTTCACCTCTACTGATGGTTTTGTGAAGAAAAAAACATGTTTTAGCGAATGTGCCCACTCTAGTATTGGCGTGTGCACTATATAGCCAATTATTATGGACAAAAGAGTGAGATATATTTTATTTGTCAAATGACAGCCAAGCATTGATCATTACACCACCAAAATAAGACCCTCAATATTTTTTCTGTAGGAGCATCAAGCGTTTCACCTTGAACTTTCCCCACCCTGTGAAGTTCATTACAATTTATTTAGCTAAAACTTCATTTTAAGGGGTCTGTATTACAGTATAATAAATGTGTAATTACACTAACAAATATTGTAGTTAATTTGTAATAACTCATAGTTGCACTGTAGTAACAACATGTAATTGATGGTAATTGCATTCTGTAATTACAGAGGATTTACAACAAATACTTGTTACCATGTTTGTTAATAAACTCACCAATTTAGTGTTTAGTTTCTTCTCAGCTCAATCCAATTTAGTATAAACTGTCAAAAGGTTGTAATCTCTTGGACAGATGAGCTGGGTGTCCGAGATTACTACGGTTGGAAGCTCAACAAGCTCTAATTACCTACCCGTGAATGGCACACTTCAACATCTCCACTCAATGTTGTTGGTAGCGCTTGCTCCCCAAAAAGTGTGCCATCTTTATTTGTACTATATTTGTACTTTATTTGTACATTCTACATTTCTGAAAAAGGTCGACCGAAGAGGATGGCTGACATTTTACGGACTCCTAACCAACTGTGCTATTTTGATAGTTTTTTTTTGCGTCATTTGTAACTTTTTTTTACAACTTATTTTATGCATAATGTTGCTGCTACCGTCTCTTATGATCGAAAATAACTTCTGGACGTCAGAACAGCGATTACTCACCTTGAACTGAAAGAAGCTTTTTTTCCTTTAAAACCTCTTGTGACTAGGGGGCAGTATTTTCATTTTTGGAAAAATAACATTCCCAAAGTAAACGGGATATTTTGTCAGGACAAGATGCTAGAAAATGCATATAATTGACAGCTTAGGATAGAAAACACTCTAAAGTTTCCAAAACTGTAAAAATATCGTCTGTGAGTATAACAGAACTGATATTGCAGGCGAAAGCCTGAGAAAAATCCAATCCGGAAGTGCCTCATGTTTTGAAAGCTCTGCGTTCCAATGCGTCCCTATTGAGCAGTGAATGGGCTATCAACCAGATTACTTTTTCTCCGTATTCCCCAAGGTGTCTACAGCATTGTGACGTAGTTTTACGCCTTTATGTTGAAGAATATCCGTAAGCGGCTACATTGTGTAAGTGGTCACCTGATGGCTCTCAGAGTGATTCTCGCGTAAAATATTTTTCCAATCGGTCCTACTGAAAAACCAATTGTCCAGGTGAATATATTATTGAATATATATTTGAAAAACACCTTGAGGATTGATTATAAACAATGTTTGCCATGTTTCTGTCGATATTATGGAGCTAATTTGCAATATTTTTCGGCGTTGTCGTGACCGCAATTTCCGGTCGATTTCTCAGCCAAACGTGAAGAACAAACCGAGCATTTTTCGCCTACAAAAATAATATTTTTGGAAAAAAGGAACATTGGCTATCTAACTGGGAGTCTTGTGAGTGAAAACATCCGAAGCTCATCAAAGGTAAACGATTTAATTTGATTGCTTTTCTGATTTTCGTGACCAAGTTACCTGCTGCTAGCTGGACATAATGCTATGCTAGGCTATCGATAAACTTACACAAATGCTTGTCTTGCTTTGGCTGTAAAGCATATTTTGAAAATCTGAGATGACAGGGTGATTAACAAAAGGCTAAGCTGTGTCTCAATATATTTCAGGAATAGGAATATTTTCTAGTAATATTTATGTCCGTTGCGTTATGCTAATTAGTATCAGTCGCTGATCACGCTCCCGGATCCGGGATGGGGTGTCAAGTAACGAGTCCGACAAGAAGGATATACTACTTTCCCGGGAGCAGGACCATGCATCCGCAGAACAGAGAAGCTACGTCAGGTAAGACGAGGGGTGGGTGTGTGTGTCTATTTGTCAATAACATCTGGTGCCCGATGTCTAATATTATAGAGGTCTTGACATATTGCTCGCCTGAGGCAGAGTACCTTATGATAAGCTGTAGACAACACCATCTACCAATAGAGTTCTCATCTAAACTCAGCAAAAAAAGAAACGTCCCTTTTTCAGGACCCTGTCTTTCAAAGATAATTGGTAAAAATCCAAATAACTTCACAGATCTTCATTGTAAAGGGTTTAAACTCTGTTTCCCATGTGTGTTCATTGAACCATAAACAATTAATGAACATGCACCTGTGGAACGATCGTTAAGACACTAACAGCTTACAGACGGTAGGTAATTAAGGTCACAGTTATGAAAACTTGGGACACGAAAGAGGCCTTTCTACTGACTCTGAAAAACAACAAAAGAAAAATGCCCATGGTCCCTGCTCATCTGCCTGAATGTGCCTTAGGCATGCTGCAAGGAGGCATGAGGACTGCAGATGTGGCCAGGGAAATAAATTGCAATGTCCATACTGTGAGACGCCTAAGACAGCACTACAGGGAGACAGGAAGGACCGCTGATTTTCCTCGCAGTGGCAGACCACGTGCAACAACACATGCACAGGTGCCCGAGTTACACCAGGAATGCACAATCCCTCCATCAGTGCTCAGACTGTCCGCAATAGGCTGAGAGAGGCTGGACTGTGGGCTTGTAGGCCTGTGGAAAGGCAGGTCCTCACCAGACATCACAGGCAACAACGTCGCCTATGGGCACAAACCCACCGTCGCTGGACCAGACAGGACTGGCAAAAAGTCTTCACTCTTCACTGACGAGTCGCGGTCTTGTCTCACCAGGGGTGATGGTCGGATTTGCGTTTATCGTCGAAAGAATGAGCGTTACACCGAGGCCTGTACTCTGGAGCGGGAACGATTTGGAAGTGGAGGGTCCGTCATGGTCTGGGGCGGTGTGTCACAGCATCATCGGACTGAGCTTGTCATTGCAGGCAATCTCAACACTGTGCGTTACAGGGAAGACATCCTCCTCCCTCATGTGGTACCCTTCCTGCAGGCTCATCCTGACATGACCCTCCAGCATGACAATGCCACTAGCCATATTGCTCGGTCTGTGCGTGATTTCCTGCAAGACAGGAATGTCAGTGTTCTGCTATTGCCAGCGAAGAGCCCAGATCTCAATCCCATTGAGCACATCTGGGACCTGTTGGATCGGAGGATGAGGGTGAGCCATTCCCCGCAGAAATGTCCGGGAACTTGCAGGTGCCTTGGTGGAAGAGCGGGTTAACATCTCACAGCAAGAACTGGCAAATCTGGTGCAGTCCATGAGGAGGACATGCACTGCAGTACTTAATGCAGCTGGTGGCCACACCAGATACTGACTGTTACTTTTGATTTTGACACCCCCCCCCCCCCCCCCCTTTGTTCAGGGACACATTATTCCATTTCTGTTAGTCACATGTCTGTGGAACTTGTTCAGTTTATGTCTCAGTTGTTGAATGTTGTTATTTTCATACAAATATTTACACGTTAAGTTTGCTGAAAATAAACGCAGTTGACAGTGAGAGGATGTTTATTTTTTTGCTGAGTTTATATTATTTGTAGCCGTCTATTTACCACCCCAGACCGCACTCAACCAACTCTATAAGGCCATAAGCAAACAGGAAAATGCTTATCCTGAAGCGGCGCTCCTAGTGGCCGGGGACTTTAATGCAGGCAAACTTAAATCAGTTTTACCACATTTTTACCGGCATGTCACGTGCAACCAGAGGAGAAAAAAACTCTAGACCACCTTTACTCCACACACAGAGATCCATACAAAGCTCTCGCCCACCCTCCATTTGAAAAATCTGACCATAATTATATCCTCCTGATTCCTGCTTACAAGGAAAAACTAAAGCAGGAAGTACGCTACAGGACTGTTTTGCTAGCACAGACTAGAATATGTTTCGGGAATTCATCCAATGGCATTGAGGAGTATACCACCTCAGTCATCGGCTTCATCAATAAGTGCATCAACGACGTCGTCCCCACAGTGACCGTATGCACATATCCCATCCAGAAGCCATGGATTTCAGGCAACATCCGCATTGAGCTAAAGGCTAGAGCTGCCGCTTTCAAGGAGCGGGACATTAATCTGGACGCTGAAAGAAATCCCGCTATAATCTCAGACGAACCATCAAACAAGCAAAGCGTCAATACAGGATTACGATTGAATCACAGGAAAGCCCATAAAATTGTCAGAGACTCCAGTCACCCAAGTCATAGACTGTGTACTCTGTTACCGCACGGCTCCTTAACAGCTTAGTTTATTTGGTAAATATTTTCTTAACTCTTCTTGAACTGTACTGTTGGTTAAGGGCTTGTAAGTAAGCATTCCTCGGTAAGGTCTACACTTGTTGTTTTTGGCACATGTGACAAATAAAGTTTGATTTGATTTGTAGAATTATAGTGAAGACATCAAAAGTGTGAAACAACACATCTGGAATCATATAGTAACTAAAAAAGTGTTAAACAATCAAAATAGATTTTAGATTTTTCAAAGTAGCCACCCTTTGCTTTGATGACACCTTTACACACTCTTGGCATTATCTCAACCAGCTTCACCTGGTATGCTTTTCCAACAGTCTTGAAGTTCCCACATATGCTTAGCACTTGTTGGCTGCTTTTCTTTCACATCCCAAACAATCTCAATTGGGTTGAGGTCGGGTGATTGTGAAGGTCATCTGATGCAGCACTCCATCACTCTCCTTCTTGGTCAAATAGCCCTTACACAGCCTGGAGGTATGTTGGGTCATTGTCCTGTTGAAAAACAAATGATTGTCCCACTAAGCGCAAACCAGATGGGATGGCGTATCGCTGCAGAATGCTGTGGTAGCCATGCTGGTTAAGTGTGCCTTTATTTCTAAATAAATCACTGACAGTGTCACCAGCAAAGCATCCCCACACCATCACAGCTCCTCCTCCATGCTTCACAGTGGGAACCACACATGCGCAGATCATCCGTTCACCTACTCTGCGTCTCACAAAGACACGCTGGTTGGAACCAAAAATCTCAAATTTGGTCTCATCTGACCAAAGAACAGATTTCCACCGGTCCATTACTCGTGTTTCTTGGCTCAAGCAAGTCTCTTAGTCTAATTGGTGTCCTTTAGTAGGGGTTTCTTTGCAGCAATATGACCATGAAGGTCTGATTCGCGGAGTCTCCTCTGAACGGTTGATGTTGAGATGTGTCTGTTACTTCAACTCTGTGAAGCATTTAATTGGGCTGCAATTTCTGGCTGGTAACTCTAATGAACTTATCCTCTGCAGCAGAGATAACTCTGGGTCTTCCTTTCCTGTTGCAGTCCTCATGAGAGTTGGTTCATCATAGCCCTTGATTGTTTTTGCGACTGCACTTGAAGAAACTTTCAAAGTTCTTGAAATGTTCCGTATTGACTGACCTTCATGTTTTAAAGTAATAATAGACTGCAATTTCTCTTTGTTTATTTGAGCTGTTCTTGACATGGACTTGGTCTTTTACCAAATAAGGTTATCTTCTGTATACCCCCCCTACCTTGTGTGGCAAAGAAGGGGGTCGAGTGATAAATGGCAGATATGTGAGAGCAGAACTAATAAACGGGCTCTGCCCGATCACTAAAATGGCCACCCCTGTGAGAACTACAGATCACAAAATGGCAGACCCCCAAAACTACAAGTCCCAGAAGCCAGGGGAACCCTCAAAGGTGGAGCCGACACACAGATAAAGGGTCAAGAAAAACCAGGAAGAGAGAGAGAGAGTGCTGGAAGGATCTATGAACAATAGAGAAAGAGACAATAGAGATTGGCTGGATTTACCGTGTATGAGCTGGATTGTTTTGGACTTACCTTTTGGCGTTTGGACCTGGACCTACCGAGAACCCGATTCGTGTACCGAACCCTGCTATCCTTGACCTCGCCTACGGCCTGGGTGGACCAGGACAAACACACAGGTACTGTCCTGTTCAAAAGAACTCTCATTCTTGGGTGATTTGGTGACAGTTTACCACTTAATTTGTGACAAACGCTCCTAACCTTGAAGAGGTTTGCCACACTTGTCACAACTCAACTGATTGGCTCAAACGCAATAAGAAGGAAAGAAATTACATAAATTAACTTTTAACACGGCACACCTGTCAAATTAAATGCATTCCAGGTGACTACATCATGAAGCTGGTTGAGAGAATGTCAAGAGTGTGCAAAGATGTCATCAAGGTGTCACGACTTCCGCCGAAGTCGGCTCCTCTCCCTGTTCAGGCGGCATTCGACGGTCGACATCACCGGCTTTCTAGCCATCGCCACTCCATTTTTCATGTATCCATTTGTTTTGTCTTGTTCTCTGCACACCTGGTTTTCATTCCCCAAACAATTCATATGTATTTATTCCTCTGTTCCCCATCATGTATTTGTGTAGGATTGTTTGTGTTACGTGTATTTTGATATTGTGGATATTGTTACGCGCATTACTTTTTGTCTATGTTCCGTGTTTTGGGCACATTTTATGTTATTTTGTGCTGTCATTTTGACCGGAATAAAAGTGCGCCTGTTCACGACACTCTGCTCTCCTGCACCTGACTTTGCCTCCAATACACACTCCTAACACAAGGCAAAGGGTTGGTTACTTTGAAAAATCTCAAATATATACTCTTTTTTTTTGTTGGTTACTACTTGATTCCATATGTGTTATTTCATAGTTTTGATGGGTCATAAGCTGACATGTAGAATTGTTTTAAGGTTAGAATAGTGCCAACTGTAAAGTTTTGTGGAGGATGAATAATGGTCTGGGGCTATTCTCATGGTTCGGGCTAGGCCTCTTAGTTCCAGTGAAGGGAAATCTTAACGCTACCGCATACAATGACATTCTACACCATTTTTTATAAAAATAATATAGATGTCCACGTAATTTTGGTCATGTAGTGTTTAAGAAAGCAATATTTTTGTTAGTTCTTTACACTTATTTAAACCCTTTTTTGTGTTGGCACAAAACTACCTCCATACTTCCATACATTTTTTATACCGGAGACTAACATTGTGTTTGTGAGAATCTCCCCTTTCCACAGTGGGGTTACATTAATTTGTAGCCCATGGTATCGACTTCAGATGAGTCCCGGCACTACAGCCGTGTTCGTGTGACGACAGATTTTTGGGATGTCTCATGGTCTGATAAACACTGCTGTAGCTCGACCACCTTCCACCGCAGATGCGGAAGGCCGTAGGCGGATGTGGTGGATTGAGACGCAGCCCATGCAACAAAAAAGATATCTCTAGCTTAAACTGACGGATTCTGATGTGGATTTTTATATTATGTCACTTAGGTTGACACACCGGTGCATCAATAGACTCCAGGCTAGGGGGTTCAAATGAAATGTATCTTGAGGTGTACTTACTTGTAATTATTGTGTACCTACAAAGTACGTTACCCATTCTGACAATATAATCGTCAGCTTCTCAAAACGCCACCCAAGTGAAAAAATAAACACACTAGTACACCATAGAGTACGTAACATCTACATAAGTACAAGGTTGTCGCTAGATGTTACACAGGATTTTCAGTGCATGCAGAAAGTATTCACATCCACTGACCTTTTCCACATGTTGTTGTGTTACAACCTGAATTTAAAATGGATTAAATTAGATGTTTTTTTGTCACTGGCCTACAAACAATACCCCATAACGTCAAAGTGAAATTATGTTTTTTTTTTACATTTTTTAAAAACATATTAAAAATGAAAATCTAACATTTCTTGAGTCAAGTATTAAACCCGTTAGTTAGGCAAGTCTAAATAAGTTCAGGAGTAACAATTCGCTGAACAAGCCACATAATAAGTTGCATGGACTCACTCTCTGTGCAATAATGATGTTTAACCAGATTTTTAAAATTAATACCTCATCTCCACAAATAAATTATTTGTAAGGTCCATCAGTTGAGCAGTGAATTTCAAACACAGATTCAACCACAAAGACCAGGGTGGTTTTCCAATGCCTTGGAAAGAAGGGCACCTATTGGTAGATGGGTAAAAATAAAAATAAATAAAAATAAGCTGTATACACAACTTACAGTTGAAGTCGGAAGTTTACATACACCTTTGCCAAATACATTTAAACTCCGTTTTTCACAGTTCCTGACATTTAATCAGAGTAAAAACTCCCTGTCTTAGGTCAGCTAGGATCACCACTTTATTTTAAGAATGTGAAATGACAGAATAATAGTAGAGAGAATGATTTACTTTTATTTCTTTCATCACATTCCCAGTGGGTCAGAAGTTTACATACACTCAATTCGTATTTGGAAACATTGCCTTTAAATTAACTTGGGTCAAAGGTTTTGGGTAGCCTTCCACAAGCTTCCCACAATAGGTTGAGTGAATCTTGGCCCATTCGTCCTGACAGAGATGGTGTAACTGAGTCGGGTTTGTAGGCCTCCTTGCTTGCACACGCTTTTCAGTTATGCCCACAAATGTTTTATAGAATTGAGGTCAGGGCTTTGTGATGGCCACTCTAATACCTTGACTTTGTTGTCCTTAAGTAATTTTACCACAACTTTGGAAGTATGCTTGGGGTCATTGTCCATTTGGAAGACCCATTTGCGACCAAGCTTTAACTTCCTGACTGATATCTTGACATGTTGCTTCAATATATCCACATAATTTTCCATCCTCATGATGCCATCTATTTTGCGAAGTGCACCAGTCCCTCCTGCAGCAAAACACCCCCACAACATGATGCTGCCACCCCCGTGCTTCACGGTTGGGATGGTGTTCTTCGGCTTGCAAGCCTCCCCCTTTTTCCTGCAAACATAACGATGGTCACTATGGCCAAACAGTTTTATTTTTGTTTCATCGGACCAGAGGACATTCTCCAAAAAGTATGATCATTGTCCCCATGTGCAGTTGCAAACCGTAGTCTGGCTTTTTTATGGCAGTTTTGGAGCAGTGGCTTCTTCCTTGCTGAGCTGCCTTTCAGGTTATGTCGATATAGGGCTCGTTTTACTGTGGATATAGATAGTTTTGTACCTGTTTCCTCCAGCATCTTCGCAAGGTCCTTTGCTGTTGTTCTGGGATTGATTTGCATTTTTCGCACCAAAGTACGTTCATCTCTAGGAGACAGAATGAAGGCGTTATGAAGGCAGTGTGGTCCCATAATGTTTGTACTTGCGTACAGATGAACGTGGTACCTTCAGGCGTTTGGAAATTGCTCCCAATGATGAACCAGACTTGCGGAGGTCTACATATTTTTTCTGAAGTCTTGGCTGATTTCTTTTGATTTTCCTATGAAGTCAAGAAAAGAGGCATTGAGTTTGAAGGTAGGCCTTGAAATACATCCACAGGTACACCTCCAATTGACTCAAATGATGTCAATTAGCCTGTCAGTAGCTTCTAAAGCCATGACATCATTTTCTGGAATTTTCCAAGCTGTTTAAAGGCACAGTCAACTTAGTGTATGTAAACTTCTGACCCACTGGAATTGTGAGACAGTGAATTATACGTGAAATAATCTGTCTGTAAACAATTGTTGAAAAAATTACTTGTGTCATGCACAAAGTAGATGTCCTAACTGACTTGCCAAAACTATAGTTTGTTAACAAGAAATTTGTGGAGTGGTTGAAAAACAAGTATTAATGACTCCAACATAAGTGTATGTAAACTTCCGACTTCAACTGTACATTTCCAACATACTGTACTTGACATGTCTGTCATGAAGCATGAGTCAGTATAAAAACACCACAGTCAGCCTGCTAATCAATCTAAATCAGCTGCAATTGACCTGAGTGTCAACAGGCACTATTACGCTATTGGCCACGGTAACTCAAGCCCATTCAAATACAGGATTACTGATGACTAGAACTATGGTTTCCATAGCTACCCTTCACAAAGCCTTGCTCTGTGGATGTAGTCATCCTGTTTGACCTGTTTAAAGCGTTCTGGTTGAACACTAATGTATAACAATCTACAGTTTAATACTGTACAGTTACACTAAATGACGTATACAGTAACTAGTATTTAACTGGCCCGTGGGGGAGCTGGCTAGTGAGACTACAATGATGATGGCTGGATTAGTCTCCATGGGAGACTGATCAGACATGCTCGTAGCAGTGGTAGTAGTGGAGGGGGATGGAGCGATGGAGATCGCCAATGTCAGGGCGAGAGGGGAACGAGGGAGAGTAGGCAGCTAAATGTTGAGAGTAGTTCTTACATGTGTGATTCTTTACCACTCAAGAACAATGTTATACAGTCTTTTCTTTACCATGTCTTCACTGTGGTATACAGGGGATGTAAGCTAGTCAGAACAGAACAGGAAGTTGCACTTGAGGTTAATTTAATCCCTATAAATAGCTGTGACACAATCTCAAGTAATTCCTTTTTTTACCGGTAGAAGGTCTTAGGGGGAACTCCAAGTCTGTATGACTTTATGTCTACCTCTCTTTTCAAAACATTGGCTGTGACAGGACACATCACAATGTGCTATAACATATGACATAAATCCTAACCTTTTGGCCCTGGCGCTCGCACGCGTCACACTTAGCCACCTGAGTGAGGAGACAAGCATGATGTAGAAATACCAGTTAGAGCGTACCTCAAAGAATAAGAACTCACATAACAGCTAAGGGCTGGCACAATTACAGTATAACCCTGTGACCGACGGTTATGGATGAAGACCGCCACTAAAATAAAATAACCGACATAACGGGGAAGCTGGGCATGAGTGTGTTTGAGTCTGTTTCTGTGGTAACGTAGACTCTTAACAAAGTGATGAAGCTTCGTTGCTCCTTGCTGAAACAAGCAAACAATGTTTGTTTTTAGCATCCTATAGGGACCTGACAGGAAGTGATCTAAGCAGCTAGTTGAGTTAGTGTGTCTGGTGGTGTTAGAAGAGGAGAGTAGAGGACGTTCTCTCTGCAAGCAGCAGCATACATCACAATCACAGGGGGAGAAGATTAGAACATAAAGATGATATCTTTGGTTCTGTTAAGAATATGAGGGGATTTCTCAGCAGACCAAATGTAGACTAAACTTAAATAGCACATAGTGCAGGGTCTAATGAGGAAACCTGACAGGATGGGATACAGGAGCTGCGTTAATGCGCAGCAAACAGTATAAACCAGAGGATTTTCATCAACCCAGTATAAAAAATCATGGTCTTTGCTCCCTTGACTTTACAGTGCAGAATGGGGAGATTAAAGGTATGCAGTATTTGTGTACGTGTCACTCACCACTCACCACAGGTAGAACTCGTACAATCGGACAGGACAGCGGAGGGGATTCTCACTGTTCTCCCGCACCTCCTCTTTCTCCTCGTCCTCCCTCTTCCTCTTCGCTGCCACACCGTCTGCAACTGCAACACACACAGGTCCATGATTACATATGAATCAAATTTGATCTATATCATTTTACTAAATGCATTAGTAAACCCAGCAACCCACACTTAAATCCCCGTTGCCTTGGCAACAGTGGCAAGGGAATAACTCCCTAGGTAGGAATAACTCCCTAGGTAGGAATAAACCTTGAGGGCAACACTCTCACATGACAACATAAACGTATGCATATGCAGAAACGTGCAGTATTTGAAAGCGCAAAAAAATGCATGAATGAGACGAGACAAAGAACCTGGGACTAAACACCTCCCTCTGCAACTGGATCCTGAACTTCCTGAAGGACCGCCCCCAGATGGTAAGGGTAGTAACAACACATCCGCCATGCTGATCTTCAACACGGGGACCCCTCAGGGGTGCGTGCTCAGTCCCCTTCTGTACTCCCTGTCCACTGCATGGCCAGGCACGACTCCAACACCATGATTAAGTTTGCCGATGACAACCGACAACGATGAGACAGCCTACAGGGAGGAGATCAGAGACCTGACCGTGTGGTGCAAGGACAACAACCTCTCCCTCAACGTGATCAAGACAATGGAGATGATTGAGGACTACAGAAAAAGGAGGCCCGAGCACACCCCCATTCTCATCTACAGGGCTGTAAGTGAAGCAGGTTGAGATTCCTTGGCGTCCACATCACCAATAAACTAACATGGTCTAAGCATACCAAGACAGTCGTCAAGAGGGCACAACAAAACCTATTCCCCCTCAGGAAATTGAAAAGATTTGGCATGGGTCCCCAGATCCTCAAAAAGCTTTACAGCTGCACCATCAAGAGCATCCTGACGGGTTGCATCACCACCTAGTATGTCAACTGCTCGGCCTCCGACCGCAAGGCACTACAGAGGGCAGTGCGTATGGCCCAGTACATCACAGGGGCCAAGCTTCCTGCCATCCAGAACCTCTGTACCAGGCGGTGTCAGAGGAAGGCCCTAAAAATTGTCAAAGACTCCAGCCACCCTAGTCGTAGACGATTCTCTCTGCTACCACACGGCAAGCAGTACCGGAGCACCAAGTCTAGGTCCAAGAGGCTTCTAAACAGCTTCTACCACCAAGCCATAAGACTCCTGAACATCTAATCCAATGGCTATCCAGACTATTTGCATTCTGATACAGAATGCAGTGATGTGTACTGAACCTATCTGCCATAATAAATAAATACAGTGGAAGCTGCATTCATATAGACAATATTGCCATAGTTTATAACTGGTATGAATGTTGACTGACTGCTATTTAATGAAAGCCATGACCTATTCCTATTAAAGAAGCCCATTTTAAATCTTAATTTCTTATGTCATCAACAAGCTTTTTGAAAGACAGCTATTCGTCAATCCAGATACACAGATTTTTATAAGCGGGGACACTATCAACAGGGTAATCATCAAATGTACATATGCATTAATCATCAGATAGATTTTTACGTGATTTGGAGAATAACATAGACTTGGTTTTACCTGCATTAAGTACCAATTTCAGTTCAACAATGGGTTTCTGCAAAGCAATGAAGGTAGATTGAAGCTCCAAAATAGCCTGGTCAACTGTGGGGGCAACAGCATACAGAACATTGTCATCTGGATATTGGTATATGTTACATTTCTTTGCAGACAGACCAACATTGTTTAAATTAACCAGATTAAGTACAAGACCTAAAATCAATCCCTGTGGGACACCTTTCGTAATATCGAGGAAACCTGACTTAACACCATCAGAAAAAAAACATGTATTGAAAAGAATGCCAGTGATTACAGATGTCATTCGGCCATGTCAGCAAAGTTGTTTTTGTAATCTTTGAACCAATTACATGATGCCTGATCCATACTGATTGCAGACAACCTTTGAATCAATAAAGTGTGGTCAACAACAACTTCAATAACTCAATAAAGAGGGCAGCACAGTGCTTTCTCCTATCCATACCCTTTACCACATCATTTAACACCAAGGTTGCATCAGAGATGGTGCTATGACCCGCCCTGAAACCAGACTGGTGTACAATTAGAATACATCTCGTAGCAAGGAAGAATCTAAGACGACAGTTGATTAATGATTCTACCATTTTTACTAAGCAAGACAATTTCAAGATCGGGCGACAATTATTTAGGTCAGGGGGGTCACCACCTTTGTGGAGAGGGAGCACATGGGCTGCCTTCCAAACCCTGGGGATAGCACCCGAGATAATCGTCAGATAAAAAATGTGCCAATGACTTCTCTGCAGAAAGAATGGATCCAGCAAATGAGCCCCAGTAGATGTTTTCTTAAGCAAGGCATCTAGCACATCACAAGTAAAATGTTGTTGGAATGAATAATACAAACTATTCCCTAGAAGTTGAATGATCTTCCATCCAGCCAAGTAAAGGCTGAGAGAGTAAAGAGCAGTCGACTCAATGACCCGTGTCAAATAAACCACAATGTCTTTCAAATAAAAAGCTTGCCACGATAGAATGCTGATTAAAAGAGTCTGACACAACTTGCTTAGGCCACGCTTCAGTGCGTTAACTATTTTCCAACATTTTGACGGATCACCAGCAAACTATTGAGGTAGAACATAGAAAGTAGCTTGAGTTATCTTTCTTCATTGAGGAAGTACATCTACAGTATTTCACAATAGCCTGAAACACTGCCAATCAGTTACCGAGTCAGTTTTTCAAGCCTTATCCCAAGGCCTAATTTCTTTTTCTTTTTCTTCTTTTTTTTCAGTCCTTAATGGTCTTTAACAACATCATCAAGAACCAAAGATACAAAAGTTGTTTATGATTCTAAATGCATTTCGTAATCATATTGTCACGGTCTGGTGAGAACCTCAACTCCATTTCTGCCAATTTCTATTGCATATATTGAAAGCGGTGTAACAGTGTACTCTGAACATTTCATGACTCTTGGACCAAGAAAATGTATTCAAAACACTTCTGAAGTTCAGTAATTGTATATTCGTTAACAGTAAAATATAGCCCTATTTCTTTCCTTTCCTAGAGTTTCTGTATTGTTTGGAAATTGACCAAGGCCTAATTTCTCATCATAATGAGATCTGAAAGTTCTATAGGGAACCAAGGATTTGTTCTATTTTGAACTCTAAGGCGTTTAAAAGGAGTGTGATTGTCTACCAGAGATATAAAAATAGATGAGAAGTTCTAGAGCCAATTCAGTCAGACAAGAAAGCTCAATCAGCTCTGTGTGTGTGTGTGTGTGTGTGTGTGTGTGTGTGTGTGTGTGTGTGTGTGTGTGTGTGTGTGTGTGTGTGTGTGTGTGTGTGTGTGTGTGTGTGTGTGTGTGTGTGTGTGTGTGTGTGTGTGTGTGTGTGTGTGTGTGTGTGTGTGTGTGTGTGTGTGTACCACCTGCTGTTATGGTAGGTTTACAACAATAACGCCTTTCAGCAGCTTGGTGAATTCCAGTGTGGAATACAAGGTCGCTACGTGTTGGGTTAAGGTCTTTACCACTTATTAATTAGTACTTGTAGTAATAGCTGAATTTAGCTGGTTAGTTAAATTAATGCCGCAAAGAGAGAAGAGAAGTCCTGTCATTGAGCAACTGTTTTTTTTCCCAACAGTCCCTCCCTCAGTCCCCGTCATATAAAATAAGTGTCTATTTGGGTTGATGAAATAGGTGTCTGGTATGAGTGTTTAGATCAGTATGTCTGAAGGAATAGTCTACGCTGATGTGAAGTTCAAAAAGCACCAAAAGACTGAAGGAAAAGATGGTGGTAAGTTCTAAACTAAAATCTATTTTTATAATCATGCTGTATGCTCAGGGTGTGCAGAATGTTTAACAAAAAGCTTCCTCTATCTGCCAATATATATCTAGAACCTTTAAGGGGCAATCTAGGATCCATTTTTGAAATGAATGCTATATAGCCATTGATTCTTGAATAATATTACTTATAAACGCCTCATCAGCTTAGTTCAACTGTATTACCCCATCAGAACAAATGTAAGCTTGTTTTACGGTGTTTATATACAATGTAATTGTAAACAAACACCGTTTGGCTTTAAATCATGGTTAAAATGATCATTTGTATCTCATGGTCATGGATGGTCCGTCCTCGCTCCCATAGCTCCGTCTATGAACTTGAGAGTGGTTACATTCCTCCAGCCCCATCCCCCAGCAGTTTACCAAAAAAATACCCAGATGGCCCCTTTAACTGACTTTATTTGACTACACATATTGATACCCTATTTCAAAACATGTTCGCGAGGACAAAAATGACTTGCATCACAGAGATTTTAGAGACTACAATTCAAAGGGTTTGCAGGAAACATACAGTGCCTTGCGAAAGTATTCGGCCCCCTTGAACTTTGCGACTTTTTGCCACATTTCAGGCTTCAAACATAAAGATATAAAACTGTATTTTTTTGTGAAGAATCAACAACAAGTGGGACACAATCATGAAGTGGAACGACATTTATTGGATATTTCAAACTTTTTTAACAAATCAAAAACTGAAAAATTGGGCGTGCAAAATTATTCAGCCCCTTTACTTTCAGTGCAGCAAACTCTCTCCAGAAGTTCAGTGAGGATCTCTGAATGATCCAATGTTGACCTAAATGACTAATGATGATAAATACAATCCACCTGTGTGTAATCAAGTCTCCGTATAAATGCACCTGCACTGTGATAGTCTCAGAGGTCCGTCAAAAGCGCAGAGAGCATCATGAAGAACAAGGAACACACCAGGCAGGTCCGAGATACTGTTGTGAAGAAGTTTAAAGCCGGATTTGGATACAAAAAGATTTCCCAAGCTTTAAACATCCCAAGGAGCACTGTGCAAGCGATAATATTGAAATGGAAGGAGTATCAGACCACTGCAAATCTACCAAGACCTGGCCGTCCCTCTAAACTTTCAGCTCATACAAGGAGAAGACTGATCAGAGATGCAGCCAAGAGGCCCATGATCACTCTGGATGAACTGCAGAGATCTACAGCTGAGGTGGGAGACTCTGTCCATAGGACAACAATCAGTTGTATATTGCACAAATCTGGCCTTTATGGAAGAGTGGCAAGAAGAAAGACATTTCTTAAAGATATCCATAAAAAGTGTTGTTTAAAGTTTGCCACAGGCCACCTGGGAGACACACCAAACATGTGGAAGAAGGTGCTCTGGTCAGATGAAACCAAAATTTAACTTTTTGGCAACAATGCAAAACGTTATGTTTGGCGTAAAAGCAACACAGCTCATCACCCTGAACACACCATCCCCACTGTCAAACATGGTGGTGGCAGCATCATGGTTTGGGCCTGCTTTTCTTCAGCAGGGACAGGGAAGATGGTTAAAATTGAAAATTGATGGGAAGATGGATGGAGCCAAATACAGGACCATTCTGGAAGAAAACCTGATGGAGTCTGCAAAAGACCTGAGACTGGGACGGAGATTTGTCTTCCAACAAGACAATGATCCAAAACATAAAGCAAAATCTACAATGGAATGGTTCAAAAATAAACATATCCAGGTGTTAGAATGGCCAAGTCAAAGTCCAGACCTGAATCCAATCGAGAATCTGTGGAAAGAACTGAAAACTGCTGTTCACAAATGCTCTCCATCCAACCTCACTGAGCTCGAGCTGTTTTGCAAGGAGGAATGGGAAAAAATGTCAGTCTCTCAATGTGCAAATCTGATAGAGACATACCCCAAGCGACTTACAGCTGTAATCGCAGCAAAAGGTGGCGCTACAAAGTATTAACTTAAAGGGGCTGAATAATTTTGCACGCCCAATTTTTCAGTTTTTGATTTGTTAAAAAAGTTTGAAATATCCAATAAATGTCGTTCCACTTCATGATTGTGTCCCACTTGTTGTTGATTCTTCACAAAAAAATACAGTTTTATATCTTTATGTTTGAAGCCTGAAATGTGGCAAAAGGTCGCAAAGTTCAAGGGGGCCGAATACTTTCGCAAGGCACTGTATTTGTTAGCTGGTTTGCATGCAATACTTCATGCCTTATCAGTGATCTGCGCTGATCATTTTACATTACAGTTTTACTTTGTCGCTTTGGTCACATTTTCACAATTATCTGGTGCATTTTCACAACTCTTAGTACAAAACTCTTGTTAGGTTCTTATTTTTCAGAGTAAATAACCCACGGACACTAGAGAAGCTTTAACCAAGTTTAATTCTTCCCAAAGGTTCTGTACAGCTGTAATCAGACAGCGAAACGTCTCATATCACAGTTATATACATCCTACTTAAGACACTCCCTCTCTCCAATCTGACCAGATACTAACCCTGATTACTCACTTAAGGGGAACTGACCTCACCTCCTGACCTCAACCCCTCCTTCACTTAATCCCCAGCTATTCATCCATCTTCCCTATATCAACACATCGTTCTCTTCTCCTCCTTCAAACACATTCCAAAGCCTTGTGGCTCCCTACAGACTCTTTCTATTCAAGGCTTCGTCTCTATCATTTAATTAATATCTCAATGTGCAAAGTTTAGCCAATTCCAACACTCTAAACTGGTCACACTTGTAACCAAACCAGTCTTTAACTCTTTCATTGTGCATTGATTTGGATTGTAAACATCTCTCACCACACAGCCATTGATTCAAAACATATGTTTATTGTGAAATGTAATGAGAACATTGGTTTAATTTCTATTTAGTCATTTTAACTAACAGTTAATCCAATAGAAAACAAAGCAAGATTCGTGTTTCAAATCGCCCTTAGAAGTACTGAAAGTAAAATGCTACAGTACTGTAAATTACAGTAGATTACAGTTTTCACATTAGGCAATACACTTACATTACCCAACAAAATTGATAGAAATTCTATAATTTCCATAATATCTATCCAATGTGTAATCAAAGGTGTGATCAATGAAGACATCCTCTACAATCATTCATGCAAAAAAAATGTTTTTCTGACATAATTGCAAATGTAAAAAAGTAAATGAAACGAATGAAATGAATGAAAATAAAACTTAACGTTTAGCATGCATTAGTTTGCATGAAGCCTGTCTTGAGCATTTGGCCAGAAATTCTCATCCACATCACAGTGAATGTCCTCATTACTCATGCACCACAGGAAAAACCTTTTGACATGGCTAATCCAAGCTTGACATTGTTCTGCATTGATGTCGTCGAATGCCTCATTCATGGCCAGAAGTAGGGTGGCACGCTCATAGGGATGGCGATCGTACAGCTTCCACCTCCATGCTGAAAAAGATTCCTCTATAGGGTTGAGGAAAGAAGAGTATAGGGCCACGAATTGGGGATGGGCCCAAAACCATGCCTGAACCACCTCTGCAGGGTGGAACCTGACATTGTCACACTCAGTGACATAGGTTACCCCTTCACATTGACAGGCCTGCTCAATTTCATTGAGAAACACAATGAGATGTGCAGCGTTGTAGGATCCAAGTAATGCCCTACATCCTGCCACACCATCCTCAGAAATAGCTGCGTACATTGAGATGTTTCCCCCACATTGTCCAGGCCCTTGGCCGGTTGCCCATTGGAAGATGAGTTTCCACCCACGGCTCTGAGTTTTGGCCAGGTTGAAGCCCACTTCATCAACAAATATATATTTGTGATGGTTCACAGCAGCATCAAGCACCATCACCCTCTAAACTATATTTTGGTTAGTTATTTTTACAGTATAGTTACAATATGATAATGTGATGTAGCATGTGCATCAAATAGTCACAGTAATACAGTATATAGTGCTGTACCTGAACATACGTGGCCTGCAGTTGTTTCACCCGGTCGTTGTTTCTCTCAAAAGGCATCAGGTAAATGTGTTTCATAGATAGATACCTGGTGCATCTTCAAAAGGTGGGCCATTGTTGGTAGGCTGATGGATGTCACATTGGCAAAAGGTGTCATCGTTCTCCTCAATGGCCTGCTCTATTTCGGACAGCCGTATGTCATTCCTGGCCCTCACCATTTCCACCACTGTCCACTCCTTCTGGTCAGCACACGGCCACCACCATGGGGTCTTCTGTCCATTCTGAGGGTAGAATATAGTCTACTGTCAATAGATCATACTGTAAGACTCTTGTAACATGTTTGGTAAATGTACATGCATTACAATACGTCATTTACTGTAGATGTAAAGCATAGTGCATGTCCTCCAGACTTACCGCTTTTCTTGATGACATTTTCTCAGGATCAAATTGACAGTTGATCTTTTCAGATTGGGGTGAACTAATCTGTCAGCCTCTGCCATGGTAAGGCCTCCGTTTATCACATGTTCAACAACGATGGCCCTGATTTCATTAGACACAACAGTTCCCTGCCTCCCTCTCTCTGATGTCCACCTCTTTGACGGGGCCCATGCCCAACTCTTTGACCTCTTTGATAGGGCCCAGGCCCACCTCTCTTAACAGGCCCCTTGTCCACGAGCTCTTTGATTTCCACCTTTACCTTGCGGTCTTTCCTGCTCCATGTTGAAATCAATTAGCAACAACTAGTAGTCATTATGTATGGTTATCATGCATCATACATGTCATTTAGATGTTTATACTTTACAAACACACTTTATTTTTGTACTTCTCAAAATACTAATATAGTGGACCAACCAGTTTAAAATTCATAGATTTACCAAACGGTTAAGTGGTTAACCATTAAGCTCAGTTGGATTAAGTGATGGTTGAATGTATTTGAACAAATGAAGAGAGAATCATACGAAAAGTATTGTGAGCAGTGCATTGTGAAAGGCAATGACTTTATATGAAAGCTATTTCTAGATGAAACAGTGATCAGGTTTGGTGAAAAGGTTACTGTGTGATTTTGTGTGTTGAACTTTGTCATTTGAAAATGTGCTTAAAGTTTTGAAACAGACTTTTTCATGATCTGTTTTGAGTTTGTACAAAATTTTACCGCATTCTTGTGAAAACAGGACCAAAGTGCTAAAATAAAAAATAAATAAACTGAGTGTTAAAAATGCTGGTTCAGGAACAGCCAATGTGATGAGAGGAGTTGTCTTGTACTCACACTTTCATGGTTACATTTCAGCAACAGCATCCACAGGGAATGATGCCACGTACTCTGAAATCTCAATTCCCAAAGCCGGACGCAACCAGCCATCTACCGACACTAATGGTATGTGTGTGTGTGTGTGTGTGTGTGTGTGTGTGTGTGTGTGTGTGTGTGTGTGTGTGTGTGTGTGTGTGTGTGTGTGTGTGTGTGTGGGTGAATATGCGTGGGATCGTGTGGGTCAGATGAAGTCAGTGCAAGCTCGGCAAAACAATGAGGAAGTTTCCTACATACGGGTGGAAAAAAGGTTTACAAGATGCAGAACAGATTCTATTTGAGATTTTTCGTCAAAAACCATGTTCCTTGTTCCTACGAGTCATACACTGAGTGTACAAAACATGAGGAACACCTTCCTAATATTGAGCTGCACCCCCTTTTGCCTTCAGCACTGCCTCAATTTGTCGGTACATGGATTCTACAAGGTGTTGAAAGCGTTCCACAGGGATGTCCTTTGGCTGGACGTCCTTTGGGTGGTGGGCCATTCTTGATACACACAAGAAACTGTTGAGCTTGAAAAACCCAGCAGTGCTACAGTTCTTGACACACTCAAACAGGTGCGCCTGGCACCTACCATACCCCGTTCAAAGGCACTTAAATATTTTGTCTTGCCCATTCACCCTCTGAATGGCACACATACACAATCCATGTCACAAATGTCTCAAGGCTTAAAAATCCTTCTTTAACCTGTCTCCTCCTCTTCATTTACACTGATTGGTGGATTTAACAAGTGACATCATTAAGGGATCATAGCTTTCACCTGGTAAGTATGTCATAGAGAGAGCAGGTGAGCAATCCCAGGTACTTCTCTGCCGCTGCCACTACAACTATTTTCTGTGACTTTCAATTCATTTCTGCAGTACAATTAACAACCATGGCTATAAATGCTAAAAAGCCCACCGTACTGAAGCACCTATTCTTCCCATCACTCTTGATCTCCACCTACTCACAGGAATGCTCTCACCCTGTACCCATCTTCCTCTATCACTCCCTTCACTGCTTAGGCATACAACAGTTTCTGTTCTATTCTAACCATGGCAACCTCAATCTGCCTTTCTCTCACTGGACACCTCCGATCTCCATCCCGATGATCACCCTCACAACTAACACAACTTTCTCCACCGATACCACACATTCCTTCATCTCATGCCCTCCTGCACACTTCTCACATCTGGGCATGTCTCTCCTACACACTGCTGCAATATGCCCATAAACATGACAGCTAAAACACAGTAACATTTTCGTAACATAAGCTCTCACGTGATAACTGACACTTCCTACCTTGACCTTATCTGGTAACGACTCTGCATCAAAACTCAGCATGACAGATAATGTCTTCTCCGGTTTGCCCACCGTATCAACATCTCATCATGTGGCAGGTGTCACAGACACTGGGAATCTTCAATTTCAACTGCTCCTCCTCAACACTTAATGCCACTCTCATTATCACTCCTTTCAACGGAGCCCTGCTCCCAACCTGACACCACATGTGGATCAACCAAACAACAAGGATCCATTTCCTTCGGGCTCCCGAGTGGCGTAGAGGTGTAAGGCACTGCATCAGTGCTAGAGGTGTCACTACAGACCCTGGTTCAATTCTGGGCTGTATCACAACCAGCTGTGATCGGGAGTCCCATAGGGTGGCACACAATTGGCCCAGTGTCATCCTGATTAGAGTTTGGCCAGTGTTGGCCGTCATTGTAAATAAGAATGAGTTCTTAACTGACTTTCCTAGTAAAATAAAATAAATCAATTCTCTCTACAAATCTCACCCCCACTGGGCCAAAATCATCCTTATCAGCCTTGGGACGAAGCTCGAACTCAGCAATCTCCTCCTCAACAATTTCCGTCTCTGAACTACTGGAGCACGTATCCCTGTTTTTGCACTTGACGCCCATCTTCCTCACCTCACTACTTCCCTCTACACTCAACATATATGCAGCAGTCATCACTGCACCTGCCGCCACATTTAAGTCATCCTCAGACTCCTCCTGTCCAATTTCCTCCTCAAGCTCTTCCAAAACTTCTGTGCAATCCTCCATCCCATATTTACTAACAATCTTCCATGTCTCTCCTTTTTATCTTGTCCATCTTCTCCTTCACCAGATCTTTCAGAAGACCTGTGTAATCCCCCACTCCATGTTTATTCATAATATGCTGCACTTTCTTCAGTATTTCCTTTTCTGCCATCTTCCCCACCGTGGCCTTCGCCCAACACCCCGACCGCCTCTACACCATCTTCCCCACCGTGGCCTTCGCCCAACACCTCGACCGCCTCTACACCATCTTCCCCACCGTGGCCTTCACCCAACACCCCGACCGCCTCTACACCATCTTCCCCACCGTGGCCTTCGCCCAACACCCCGACCGCCTCTCCGCCCACTAAGGATTACTTGTCGACTCAGAATGATTTAGCCGGAGTGTATTTTCTCTCGCTTCAGTTAAAATAATGGCCGCCATAGATTTCAAGAAATGTTGCGTCATTTTTTACGTGGTTGCGTCATATTTCGTTGCATACTTTCTGTTGAAGTTTGCATCAATGCATGCTTCAAAATATGTACAAACGGAGTACGGACTTGAGAAGAGCCCTCCCTGCTCCGTTTTGCATACTTTGATTTGGAATCATTCTCTGACCCTCCCGTGTTCCAATTTGCGTGCTCTGAGTACGGTAGTATGCATTTTGAGAAACACCCACAGCTGTACGTTTTTCTTCATGTTTGATTTCATGTCTCACATACAATAAAATGAAGTAGCGGGTCTTATAGGTCCGTTTAATTCATTCTCTCTGTCTCCTCAGCTGGTGACCCTGATTCTCAGGAGGGGTTAAAGGTCAAACCAGGTGGATATGACCCTGTCAAAGTGGTCCTGGTGACTCTCTGTTTTCTTCTGATGGGGACGGTCATTGGACTTGTGTTCCTGTGTAAGTGACCTAGATAGTGGAGGTGGCTAGTCTAAAGCAGACTCTATATCGGAGACAGATTCATAGACGCTTTTGTCCAGAGCTATGAATATAGAGAAATATCTAGGCACATTTTTAGCGCAAGAGCTGGAAAATCCCCACAGTACTGCTTCAAAATGGATAAATGTTTTATGCCAGGTCATTGTCTAATTTCTGTGACAACATAACTGATACAATATAAAAATGTTGGTGAATAAAATGAATAGCTATTTGTAATACTTTTCACAATCAACTAATATTACATTATTATGCAGAAGAATGTTGGGGCCAGATTCCTACAATTTAATGTATTTTTGCAATCAGATATCAGCAACCTGCCAACCAAAAACACAGAGCTCCAAATTCTGCAAGCGGCTTACAATCGAAATCTTACAGATTTGGAAAAAGCTTTTACCTCAGGTGAGTTTAGTTCACACAAAGAAAATGTTCACATCGGTTTTCTAATATAACTGTTTATATGTAGCTGGATGTAGGGAACTTGAGTCAGAGTTGTTATCTTTTGGCAACTAGCTTTAATGATCAAAAACAGAGAGCTTCAAGAACTGCAAGACAAGAACAAAGATCTTCAGGAGAAGGAACGTGCAGGTGAGTGACACAGATATGACCCTCCAATTAAATTGTGTTGTCTGCCACTAATACAGCCTTTCCATTGAAATGTTCATCCTTATAAAATATTAGAAAAAGGTGCTGCTTTTGTTATTGTTGGTTAATTCCAAAAAGTATGGATTCCAATGTCACGCTGTGAAAACGATGCAGGTTGGCATTTATTGTCATGAATCTTGCCCTGGAGGCAGCTCTGCAGCGCCATCATCAAGCTGGCACAGCCACAGTCATAAAATCTGATTTCAAACCTAACCCTAATCTTAACCACACTGCTAGCCCAAACCGTAAATGAAGACCAAACAGCTCATTCTTGTTTTCATAATCATTGTGAGGCCCATCTAGCGGGAGTCGCTCAGTTCTGCCTTCAGGGCAGGATTCATGGCAATAAACTTCAACCTGCGAAAAGCATAATTATCTTCATTCACAACAGTTTGGCAACAACATGAAGAATTGAAAAAGCAGAGAACTCCACCCTCTTGCCCTACAAACACAGGTGAGATTATACTACGAGGGAATGTGTTTACTCATAGATGTCGTAGGTTGTATTATGACCCAAGATAAAAACCTGTTTCAGATAGCAATCCTGAGTTAAACTCAAAACTACTTCAAATCAAGTTGTCAACTTCAGGGGCAGTCTGTTTTAGTCCCTCCTTATTCATTGATGCAACAATATAGCATTCTTGAATAGTTGTGAGATGATCATGCAGTATACAGTCTCATATCCACATGGATTGTACACTATCAGTAACACAAAAACAAAAGACATTTGACTATAGGTAGGCATAGAGATGAGTAGTGCACGGGGCACTGACAATGGCATTGGGTTATATCTGTTCTCTCCACAGGGAATAATGACTGTCCTCAACCTATGAACTGTGCTGAAGGCTGGGAGTATTATGGGGGGAAGTGCTATTACTTCTCCCCTGATAAACTGACCTGGGCTCAGAGTCGGGATGAGTGTATCACCAGGGGGGGACACCTTGTCATCATAGGGAGCCTAGAGGAGCAGGTATGACTCTATTATTGATTCTCTCAGTTGTTTTGATGCACATTTTTCCTTTCCTCTACTAACATACAAATGACAATAAATCTTGACATAAGTCTTCATACAATGTTTCTGGTGAAGACGTTCTTAGATCAGAAAAGTGGTACAAAAATAAGTACGGAGCCTGAAGACAAGTTCTGGATTGGGCTGACGGACAGTATAAACGAGAATGAGTGGTTATGGGTGGACAATTCATCTCTAAGCACAAGGTTTGAATGCATGTTTAAATCAATATCATAATACAATCACCCTAGATTAAAACTTATTGTGATCATACCTCTTATGTATTATCATCCTTCAATCCATAGATTCTGGCTTGGTGACTGGGAGCCAGATGACTGGAAAGGAGAGAATTCCGAAGGTGAAGACTGTGCTAGAATGGGGGAACGGGGTGGTACTAAAGACGGCAAGAGTTGGTTGGATGTCAACTGTAATAAGACTCAAAGAAGAATATGTGAGACAAAATCCCCCTTGTGAAACAGTATCTTTAAGAAACTCAAAAGTTCCTTTTAAATATGTCTCTGAACAACCCCAAATATTGTTAAGTGTGTGTGTTAGTGTGGGTTTTCAATTCATTTTTGTAAATCATGATATCTCCATTTTGCAGTGCAGGAAAATTCTCAGCAACAAGAGTGATACAATTAAGATCCTACACCTGTACATCATCCTGTGTGTTTTGTACATGTATATTTCTGCTTAACAGTGCTGTCTCTAGGCTAGTCATTTGAGAAAATATTGTGTGTGTCTATCCAAACCATTGAATTAATAAAGTGTCAAAAGTAAAATTTGTTTTTTTCAGCAGTATATTTATTAAGAAGCCTTGTTGTCTTACCTACAGTAGTTCAGGGGCTATAAAAAGATGCCAGAATGCCTACTGTTCACTTCTCTAGTGGTGTATCATGAATATTCAAAAGGTAGAAAATAAAGAATTGTCATTTGAGGTTTGACACAAAGCTTTAAAGTAGGTGTATTAAAGGGATTTATTAGTGTCTCCATACGCACCACATTTACATGCTGCTTTGCAGTAGTCTGAGAGATCACTATTCAGTATTAGATTACCAAGATGGTGAAATGGAGCCTCATACATGGTTAGTGGTGATTTTAGCATGTAAATCTTGATGTGGTAAACTCCACCATTTTTTTTTAGATGCATGCCAGCAAAGCCACTACACAACACTAAACAATACATAAATAGCACTATAACGCTGACAAACTGTTAGGGCCTACATAAAGCAGTCCCAACACCTTATCACTGATACACCTGTCTATTAGGAGAGCCTTGTCTGGCAGCGAAACAGTTCATTCAGCCTCATAGAAAACAGCTGCTATTTTTTTATTTAACTAGGCAAGTCAGTTATGAGCACATTCTTATTTTCAATGACTGCCTAGGAACAGTAGGTTACCTACCTTGTTCAGGGGCAGAACGACAGATTTCTACCTTGTCAGCTCAGGGATTTGATCTTGCAACCTTTCGAATACAAGTCCAATGCTCTAACCACAAGGCTACCTGCCGCTGCCTTGCTTAAACAAATGTGTTTTCTACTGACAATTGAAATCTACAAACTATGGCATAAGGGGACGACAAGCGATTAAGAAACAATCTGTAATTTAGATTAAGACATTAAGGAGCGAACTAGGACAGACGAAGTCCATTCAGAAAGTATTCAGACCTATTTCCTTTTTCCACATTTTGTTTCTTTACAGTCGTATTCTAAAATGCATTAAAAAAATTAAAAATCTCATCAATCTACACACAATATCCCATAATTACAAAGAGAAAACAGGTTTGAGACTCGAATTTGAGCTCAGGTGCATCCTATTTCCATTGTTCATCCTTGATGTTTCTGCAACTTGATTGGAATCAACCTGTGGTATATTCAATTGATTGGACATGATTTGGAAAGGCACACACCTGCCTATATAAGGTCCCACAGTTGACAGTGTATGTCAGAGAAAAAACCAAGCCATGAGGTCGAAGGAATTGTCCGTAGAGCGAGACAGGATTGTGGCACATATCTGGGGAAGGGTTCCAAATCACGTCTGCAGCATTGAAGGTCCCCAAAAACAGTCGACATCATTCTTAAATGGAAGAAGTTTGGAACCATTAAGACTCTTCTTAGAGCTGGCTGCCCGGCCAAACTGAGCAATCAGGGGAGAAGGGCCTTGGTCAGGGAGGTGACCAAGAACTCGATGATCACTCTAATAAAGCTCCAGAGTTCCTCTGTGGAGATGTGAGAACCTTCCAGAAGGACAACCAACTCTGCTGCACTCCACCAATCAGGCCTTTATAGTAGAGTGGCCAGACGGAAGCCTCTCCTCAGTAAAAGGCACATGACAGCCTGCTTTGGAGTTTGCCAAAATGCACCTAAAGGACTCTCAGACCATGAGAAACAAGATTCTTTGGTCTGATGAAACCAAGATTGAACTCTTAGGCCTGAATGCCAAGCGTCACGTCTGGAGGAAACCTGGCACCATCCCTACGGTGAAGCATGGTGGTGGCAGCATCATGCTGTGGGGAAGTTTTTCAGTGGCAGGGACTGGGAAACTAGTCAGGATCGAGGAAAAGATGAACGGAGCAAAGTACAGAGAGATCCTTGATGAAAACCTGCTCCAGAGACCTGAGGACCTCAGACTGGAGCAAAGGTTCTCAGGACAATGACCCCAAACACACAGCCAAGACAACACAGGAGTGGCTTCGGGGCAAGACTATGAATGGTCCAGCCAAAGCCTGGACTTGAACCCAATCGAACATCTCCGAAGAGACCTTAAAATAGCTGTGCAGCGACGCTCCCCATCCAACCTGACAGAGCTTGAGAGCATCTGCAGAGAAGAATGGGAGAAACTCCCCAAATACAGGTGTGCCGAGCTTGTAGCGTCATACCCAAGAAGACTCGAGGCTGTAATCGATGCCAAAGGTACTTCAACAAAGTACTGAGTAAAGGGTCTGAATACTTATGTAAATGTCATATTTCAGTTTTATTTTTCACAAAATTAAAAAAATTCTAAAAACCTGTTTTTTGCTTTGTCATTATGGGGTATTATGTGCAGAATGATGGAGGGGGAAAAAACTATTTACTCCATTTTTAGAAAAAGGCTGTAAGGTAACAAAATGTGGAAAAAGTCAAGGGGTCTGAATACTTTCCGAATGCATTGGAACTATTTCTTCAGCTGTTTTTAAATGTACAGCGACAGAATTCAGAACATGGGCCTTTATTACAGTATTCTCCTTTCTAAGACAGTCGAAAGGCTACATGTGCACCACCAAGTCAGAACATTAGGCTAAGTTATGGACCAAATTATTAGGGTGAGGCACTTGGGCTACTAACAGCTTACCACACAACATAGACTAAATATTACTTTCTTAGCTACAATATACATATCTCCCTGGCATATTGCATAATTTATGCAGCAGCATACAGTAAATCTTTGGACTCACCTTGTTGTGCTACAGTATGCTCACATGAACAGGAAGGTTGGGCGGTGGTCCTTCGTGGGCAAATTTTGTCATCAAAGTCTGCCATTCTCTGCATTTATGATGCTTTCAATGCAACTGTGAAAGGTTGAATCATGACGTCAGTGATCTTCAGTTCGGAGTTCGAGAAAGAGGCCGAGTTCTCGTCTTGCAATTCCGAGTAGGATGACCGTTTAAAACTCAATTTCCGAGCCTCCCGGGTGGGAGTGCTAGCTGTGCCACTAGCTGTGCCACCAGAGATTCTGGGTTTGAGCCCAGGCTCTGTCACAGCTGGCCGAGACCGGGAGGTCCATGGGGCGATGCACAATTGGCCTAGCGTCGTCCGGGTTAGGGAGGGTTTGGCTGGCAGGGATATCCTTGTTTCATTGTGCACTAGTGACTCCTGTGGCAGGCTGGGTGCAGTGCATGGTGTCAAGAAGCAGTGTGGCTAGGTTGGGTTGTGTTTCGGAGGATGTATGGCTCTTGACCTTTCCCTCTTTCTAGTCCGTACGGGAGTTGCAGCGATGAGACAAGACTGTAACTACTACCATTGAACACCATGATATTGGGGAGAAAAAAGGAATTAAAAAAAATGTAATTTCCCAGCTGGAGCTAGTTTTTTTCCAAGTTCCCAGTTCTCTTGAACTCACTGAAGTCTGAGATTTTCCAGTTCCTAGTTTCCCGTTGTTTTGAGTGTGGCAGAAGTCATGCTGGATTGACAGTGTGGCCAATGTTGAATGTTTATCCCTTTAAGCTTGGAAAACAGACCCTTACACGTAGACCTGTACCACACACACAAACGCCACTGAATAGCAGGCTAGTGATTGCTGTTAGCCACTGATTCCTTCAAAACCACTCATTGTTGAATTTGCGAGTTCCAACTTGTGCAATGTTTATGTCCAATGGCCGATGAGCACCGCTACGTTATATTTATAATTTCTCTTCATTATTTCTCTTCATATGACAAGGATGAAAAGGATTTGCCAGTAGATTGACAACTTGATTCATGATGACTGCTAGCTTGCTAGCTAATATTTTGAAAATATGATGTTGACATGATCAGTCCAATCAAACCTACTGTAGATATAACGTGATTTCACGTCATTTTATCTGTGACCAATGACCTTGAGCCTTCTTGGATGGGCACTTCTAATGTAACTCTATGGCAGCACCCAAGGGGCTTGAATTTTCAAACTCTCCCTGTAGATTTTGCGTTGACGTAGTGTCCCCATGAGTGACAGAACACTGAGCCAACTAGAGAACATTACCATCCCCTACGCTCCATATTTTCTGCTGGCTACCCCACCACTACAGAAAGCATTGAGCTAGGCTGAAACACTTGCATTTTGGAGCTGCCTTACTCAAGAAAGCAAAAAGGTTTGTATGCAGCTTTATTAACTCAATAATATATATAATTTTTACATTGTTTGCAAAATTATATATGCCTAAATCACGTGAAACTTTCTCTTTGAGTTGGTTAAGGTAAAGTGATTTTGAAATAAAATGTACAATGTTTGCCATTAGTGTACACATTCAAGAGACAACACTGTGACACCTAAGGATACTCCCCAGCTCCTGGTTGGTCCTCTCCACCTGCCAGTTGGACTGAGGCTGGAACCCGGACGTGAGGCTGACCGTGGCCCCCATATTCTGATAGAAGGCTTTCCAAACCCGTAACGTGAATTTTATGCTCTCCATAACCACAACGTCCTCCGGAAGGCCATAGTGCCGGAAAACCTGCTGGAACCGTGCCCTTCAGTGACCTGGAGAGCTGTAGGGAGACCAGAGTCTGTCCACAACAACCATAACAGTGGTGAAACCATCAGACGGGGGAAGATCAGTAACAAAAATCTATGGACAGATGTGACCAAGGCCGCTGAGGCACGGGAAGGGGAAGTAGTTTCCCTGCTGGAGCGTGCCGGGGAGATTTGGATTGAGTACATATGGAGCATGAGTTGACATAGTGGGCGACGTCCTGCACCAAGCTGGGCCACCAGTACTTCTCTGAGAGGGATTGGATGGTGTGAAACCCAGGTCAACAGCCAATCTCTCACCTCCTTGGGGATGTAGATGCGCTCCGGAGGGCAGGTAGCAGGAGCAGGTTCCCTCTCCAGAGCCTGGCGTACGTCCACATATACATCCCAAAACATGGGGCCAACGATACAGAAGGACCAATTGATGAGCTGGTAGGCACTCAACCGGCGTGGAACCACAGGGTACGGGGAAGCAGGTCCGCTGCCATCCTGGTCCTCAGGCTGTGATTTTCCTGCTCGACCATAAGATGGTGGGGTTGTGATGTTGGAGCCACGGGAGGCAGAGGATTACCTTGTGTATGGGGGCGGTGGTAATGAAGAAGGGAAGGCTTTCCTGGTGCATGGGTCCCATGGTGAGGGTGAGTGGTGAGGTGATGTGCGTAATTGTGCCGGATCCCAATGGTTGTGTTTACAGGGGGCCGCCCCTCTGCTCTAGTGGACCCCAGGTTAGGGCGCACCAGACACCGCTGAAGCGCCATAAACCTCTCATAGGAACCCAGCTCCTCCTCTCTCCCAGATGGCCATAGCCTACTCCAACGGCCGTACAGTCAGCAGGAAAATGACCGTGGCAACCTTGGACCTCTCGGTGGTGGGTCTCCCGTGTGATAGGCGAAATAGAGGAAGCACTGGAGTAGGAAGCCATGGCATTTCGATGAAGTGGCGTCATATTTCTCCGGAAAGGACAGTTGGGTATCGCTGACCTGGGCGGGCAGCTGGATAGGCTGGGGGACTAGCTCCTAGTGACAACCCGTGGTAGGAGGCCTTCTGATAGGGGTATGGAGAGCCTCTCGGGTGGTGTCGAGGCAGTGGAGGACGAGGAGGACCTCCTCCATGGCCATACCAGTTTCGCCAGCTGGTCGTGGTGTTGATGGAGTAGATGACCTTGTTTGTTAACTGTCTGGAAGAGGGTTGAATCTTCTGCTGCTTCCATATTTTGAGGTGTTATTCTATAGTCAGGAAGCAGGTGCAGAGGGTGAGTTTAATACGGAACAGATACAAAATAACAAACATGGGAAGAGTACTGAACCTTGATAGAACACCAATAACACCTAAGGTTTGATGAGATGACAACTAAGGGCCAAATAACAGGGGAGTAATCAGGGTAGGGATAAAGTCCAGGCATAATGGTGGTTGCCAGGTGTGCGTAAAGATGGGTTGCCAGGACCGGTGGTTAGCAAACCGGTGACGTCGAGCACCGGCGGTGGAGCGGGAGTAGACGTGACACATATAATGTAGGAGCTAGAGACTGAAGTGCAAGTTAAGCACATTGATTAATAAGTTAAGCCATTAGTTAAGCCAGTATGATTGGTAACACTTTACAATGAGGGTACATGAATTAAAATGTCACGTTCTGACCTTTATTTCCTTTGTTTTGTATTTATTTAGTATGGTCAGGGTGTGAGTTGGGGTGGGCAGTCTATGTTTGTTTTTCTAGTTTGTTATATCTCTATGTTTCGGCCTAGTATGGTTCTCAATCAGAGGCAGGTGTCATTAGTTGTCTCTGATTGAGAATCATACTTAGGTAGCCTGGGTTTCACTGTTTGTTTGTGGGTGATTGTCTATGTTGATTGCTTGTGTCATCACAGTTCTCATTTAGCTTCATGGTCGTTATTTGTTTATTGTTTTGTATAGTGTGTTTCAGTGTTCAGTGTTTTCTTTATTAAATTTCATCATGAACACATACCACGCCGCATTTTGGTCCTCCGATCCTTCTCGCCCGTGACATAAAATGATTTAATGCATTAGTTTAACATTAATTCACTTTGAATAATAATTGTATGCATATTTACTAAGCTATCAGCAAATACAATAATCAATGATTGATAAAATCTGTACAATTAAACTAAATGGAATCGAAAATAGAATCTACGTAATCCCCAAAAGTAATTATTTATCACGAGAGAGCCATAAACCATAACTAGAAATGGTGCAAACCCCAAGAAAGGTTCAAATCTCACCTTCCTGGTAAAAATAGTTAGAAATTGCTGAGGTGTAGTCAATTTTGATGACTCAAACTCAAGTGCACAGTACAAACATTATACAAATATGATACAAATATAAAATATTTTGTATGATGTATTTCCTATTCAACAAAACTGTATGAATAAGACTTGAAATTACTTATACACTTTCTGAATATAGTATAAACAAATTATAAAATGAATGTCACCTTCCTTTTTACTGTAAAATACATATCTGTATGTTTAGTTAGAGAAAATGTGCTTATTTTGTAGAGGTCTCTCTAAAGGTCTCTCTCTTGATCAAAACACTTGACTACATTGCTGTAAACATCTCACAGAGCTCTCTCTTTCATCTCACATGTATCTTGCCCCTCTATGACAAACAGAAAGTGTTTTTTTAAATGAATTATTTTAGATTGCTGTCTATAACTCGACCTCTGAATGTGCTACAGGGACGAAGCCACTCTCTCCTGCTATCATGTAAGGTTTCATTTCACATTTCCATTCACATGCATTTTAAGTAGCTGTGACATAGGGTTCAGCCAGGAGTTGATGGACAGTCGGAAGATCAAATGAAATAGTAGGAGGGACATCCCAGCTGTGCTGTCAGAATTCACATCCTGCTTCACAGAGGCAAAAGAGACACAGAATAAAACAGACATCTACAGTTCAAACATACTTTGAAAATCAAGGATTAAAGTCACATTGTTGTATTGATTTACAAAGTGATGACATAATGGTGATAATTAATTTATCATATATTTAATCATTAGTTGGAAAACAGGGAAATGAAGATATTCACACTTTACTAACATGAACAACAACAGATTAGGCAGCACAGAGGTCAGCACAAATGAGGAAGTTCTCTCTGCAGACATCAAACATCTTAACCACATGTGCGGGGGAGGAGAATATGAGGACATTCACAAGAGAACCTTGTTCCCCCAATTATACAGTATGTCACCTCTGAGATGGGGCAGTATCAAAAACCTATGTGTTGGTGCTGTACATGTCCAATATACTGAATAATGTAAAACCAAATAATAACTCACCCATGAACTCTTATTATGAGTTGCAAGTGAGGTTTATACAGTACCAGTCAAAAGTGTGGTTTTTCTTTATTTGTACTATTGTCTACATTGTAGAATAATAGTGAAGACACCAAAACTATGAAATAATCATGAAGGAACCAAAAAAGTGTCAAAAATATTATCTTAAAGACAACCTTAACTTTGTTGACTGTAATGACATAAGTGTATGTACATTTCCGACTTCAACTGTATATACCTATATAAACTATTACTGCCCATTTTAATATGATTCAACAAGAATAAGATAAAAACTGAAGTCTGAGGTACAAAACGTAGAAACAATCTAAACAGTTTTGAAACGAAGTCAAGACTTGATTGAGCAGAGAATTCCACTCACTTGTCGCGCAAACATAGGTGAGATTCTACAGTCGTGGCCAAAAGTTTTGAGAATGACACAAATATTAATTTTCACAAAGTCTGCTGTCTCAGTTTGTTTGATGGCATTTTGCATATACTCCAGAACATTATGAAGAGTGATCAGATGAATTTCAATTCATTGCAAAGTCCCTCATTGCCATGCAAATTCACTGAATCCTCCAAAAACATTTCCACTGCATTTCAGCCCTGCCACAAAAGGACCAGCTGACATCATGTCAGTGATTCTCTCATTAACACAGGTGTGAGTGTTGACGAGGACAAGTCTGGAGATCGCTCTGTCATGCTGATTGAGTTCAAATAACAGACTGGAAGCTTCAAAAGGAGGGTGGTGCTTGGAATCATGGTTCTTCCTCTGTCAACCATTGTTACCTGCAAGGAAACACGTGCCGTCATCATTGCTTTGCACAAAAAGAGCTTCACAGGCAAGGATATTGCTGCCAGTAAGATTGCACCTAAATCAACCATTTATCGGATCATCAAGAACTTAAATTTAAGGAGAGCGGTTCAGTTGTTGTGAAGAACGCTTCAGGGCGCCTAAGAAAGTCCAGCAGGCACCAGGGCCGTCTCCTAAAGTTGATTCAGCAGCAGGATCAGGGCACCACCAGTACAGAGCTTGCTCAGGAATGGCAGCAGGCAGGTGTGAGTGGATCTGCACGTACAGTGAGGCGAAGACTTTTGGAGGATGGCCTGGTGTCAAGAAGGGTAGCAAAGAAGCCACTTCTCTCCAGGAAAAACATCAGAGACAGACTGATATTCTGCAAAAGGTACAGGGATTGGACTGCTGAGGACTGGGGTAAAGTAATTTTCTCTGATGAATCCCCTTTCCGATTGTTTGTGGCATCCGGAAAAAAGCTTGTCCGGAGAAGACAAGGTGAGCACTACCATCAGTCCTGTGTCATGCCAACTGTAAAGCATCCTGAGACCATTCATGTGTGGGGTTGCTTCTCAGCCAAGGAAGTGGGCTCACTCCTAAGAACACAGCCATTGAATAAAGAATGGTACCCCCCCAACACATCCTCTGAGAGCAACTTCTCCCAACCATCCAGGAACAGTTTGGTGACGGACAATGCCTTTTCCAGCATGATGGAGCACCTTGCCATAAGGCAAAAGCGATAACTAAGTGGCTCGGGGAACAAAACATCGATATTTTGGGTCCATGGCGGGGAAACTCCCCAGACCTTAAGCCCATTGAGAACTTGTGGTCAATCCTCAAGTGGCGGGTGGACAAACAAAACCCCACAAATTCTGACAAACTCCAAGCATTGATTATGCAAGAATTATGCACACGATCTTGAGTGTGTTTTTTATACATTTGTATTTCTGCTTTTCAGTGTTGTTTCTAGACCAAGGTCAATTGAACACAAGAATGTTGTATTTTAAAATAATTTTAAGATTAGCTACAGTAATAGGGACAACAAAAACTAGAGATGACTGAATGCCTACAGTACACTTCTTCTATGGTGATGTATCAAGAATATTCAAAAGGTAGGCAATTCAATATTGTGTTGTAGGATTTGACTCAGCTTCAAAGTTCAAATGGATTTAAGTCTGATTAGTGTCACCTTACCCACCACATGTGTAATACATGCTGCTTTGTAGTAACCTGAGAGGTCACACTATTCATTGTTAGATTACCAAGTTAGTAAAATGGAGCCTACACCTTCAGAATGTATTCATACCCCTTGACTTATACCACATTTTGTTAAGTTACAGCCTTATTCTAAAATGTATTGAATTGTTTTTTCCCCTCATCAATCCACACACATTACCCAATAATGACAAAGTGAAAAAATGTTTTTCGAAAATGTTTTAAATTGAATGAAAATTAAATACAAAAATATCTACACCCCTGAGTCAATACATGTTAGAATCACCTGTGACAGTGATTACAGCTGAGTCTTCCTGGGTAAGTACAATATTGTACATTATTCTTTAAAATAATATTCAAACTCTGACAAGTTGGTTGTTGATCATTGCTAGACATCCATTTTCAAGCCATGCCATAGATTTTCAAGCTGATTTAAATCCAAACTGTAACTAGGCCACTCAGACACACTCACTGCCGTCTTGGTGAGCATCTCCCATTTATATTTGGCCTTGTGTTTTAGATTATTGTCCTGCTGAGAGGTGAATTTGTCTCCCAGTGTCTGTTGGAAAGCAGTCTGAACCAGGTTTTGCTCTGGGATTCTGCCTGTGCTTCACTCTATTATTTTTATTCTAAAAAACTACCTACTGTAGTTCTTGCTGATGACAAGCATACTCATAACATGATGCTGCCCTCACCATGCTTGAAAATATGAAGAGTGGTGCTTAATGATGTGTTGTGTTAGATTTGCCCCAAACATAGCTCTTGGTATTCAGGACATAAAGTTCATTTCATTGTCACATGTTTTGCAGTTTTACTTTCATGCCTTATTGCAAACAGGATGCATGTTTCTGGAATTTTTTTTATTCTTTATAGGCTTTGTTTTTTAACTCTGTCATTTAGGTTCGTATTGTGGAGTTACTACAATGTTGTTGATCCATCCTCAGTTTTCTCCTATCACAGCCATTAAACTCTGTAACTGTTTTAAAGTTACCATTGGCCTCATGGTGAAATCTCCGGCAACTGAGTGAGGAAGGACGCCTATGTCTTCGTAGTGACTGGTGGTACAATTAGGTGCCCTTCTTTGCGAGGCATTGGAAAACCTCCTTGGTCTTTTTTTGTTCAATCTGTGTTTGAAATTCACTGCTCGAATGAGTGACCTCACAGATGCCAGCAGCATACCAGCCTGCATCCCACTGAAGTTGGAGAGCCAGTAGAAGGCACTCTTTCCTCCAGTCTAAAAATATATCCCAATGTCCCAGGACAGTGACTAGGCACCATTTTGCTGTGTAGGGTGCAGTCTTTCAGATGGGATGTTAAAACAGGTGTGGTCTTTAAATATCCTATGGTAGGGGTGTTAACCCTGGTGTCCTGGCTAAATTCCCAATTTGTCCCTCATACCATTATGGCCAGCTAATCATCCCCAACTTGCAATTGGCTCATTCCTCTCCCCTGGTTGTTGTTGTAAATGAGAATGTGTTCTCAGTCAACTTACCGGGTTAAATACAATTCAACAGATAATTGTATGTGTGGGGTACAGAGATGATGAAGACATAAAAGAAATAATCCATGCACTTGTTATGCACATTTTCATTCCTGAACGTATTTAGTCTTGCTACAACAAAGGAGTTGAATACATATTGACTCAAGACATACCAGCTTTTCGTTTTTTATTCATTTGATAAAATATTCTAAAAACATAATTCCACTTTGACATGAGGTATTGTGTGTGTAGGCCAGTGACATCTCAATTGAATTATTTTTAAATTCAGGCTGTAACACAATAAAATGTGGACAAGGCACTGTATTACAGAGAATTAGAAGACTCGCTATAGAGGAACTGCTGGGGTGTTTTGTTCTGGGGAGATGTATAGGCTTCTGCTATTTTCAAGTCTCTTCAGAGATCCTCGATCAGGTTATACTGTAGTACGGATAGTTACAACTTCACAATAAAAGGTAACCAAGACTCTTAAATAATACTTAGTTTATAGTGCATATAAAGTTCACACAAGCAGTATTAGTACTCTCTCACCTAATATAAATTAATAACATTGGCGAGTGTCCTTCATTCTCATCCTGTTTTAGGAGATGTCACCTGGACAAAGTTACACGCCCAAACGGAGAAAATACAAAATTCGACATTCCAAACATACGGTTCTTTGAATTCAAGTCATGTTGCTTTTTGTTAGGCTATTGGTCTATTGACGGGTTGTATGTGTTGATTTATACAGTGATGACAAATGGTATAGGTAGGCCTAGCTGGAGGGGGGAAAATCAAGATTATACCTCTCTCAACGTGATCTACCATCACAAAAAATCATGAATCAATGGGGTTGTACATAGTGTGATTGTACTTTGTAGTGCAAATGGCAAAGTTCTTTCTGCAGACATCAAACAGCTCTACCACATGGGCAGGGAAGAAGAATATGAGAACATTCACATGAGAATATTGGTTCCCTTATTATACGGTCCACAAACACAAGAAGGGTCTCTCTCTGTCACCTCTAAGATGGGACAGGACAGTATCAAGAACCTTGGTCTTGCTCCCTAGAATCATAGGTTTTGGAAAGTGTTCAGACCCCGGGATCTTTTTCACATTTTGTTACGTTACAGCTTTATTCTAAAATTGATAAAATAGTTTTTTTCCACCATCAATCTACACACAACACCCCATAATGACACAAGTATTTAGACATTTTTGCAAATTTATAAAATAAAATTAAAAAAAAACACTGAAATATCAGATTTACATAAGTATTCAGACCCTTTATTCAGTACTTTGTTGAAGCAACTTTGGCAGCGATTACAGCCTCAGGTCTTCTTGGGTACGACGCTACAAGCTTTGACACCTGTATTTGGTGAGTTTCTCCCATTCTTTTCTGCAGATGCTCTCAAGCTCTGTCAGGTAGGATGGGGAATATTGCTGTACAGCTATTTTCAGGTCTCTCCAGAGATGTTCGATCGGGTTCAAGTCCGGGCTCTGGCTGGGCCACTCAAGGACATTCAAAGACTTGTCCTGAAGCTACTCCTGCATCGTCTTGGCTGTGAACTTAGGGTCATTGTCCTGTTGGAAGGTGAGCCTTCGACCCAGCTCTGGAGCAGGTTTTCATCAAGGATCTCTCTGGACTTTGCTCTGTTAATCTTTTCCTCGATCCTGACTAGTCTCCCAATCCCTACCGCTGAAAAACTTAGGGATGGGATGGTGCCAGGTTTCCTCCAGACGTGACACTTGGTATTCAGGCCAAAGAGTTCAATCTTGGTTTCATCAGACCAGAGAATCTTGTTTCTCATGGTGAGAGTCCTTTAGGAGATGTGTCAGAGTGACAAGTGGATTCTTGGTCACCTCCCTGACCAAAGTCCTTCTCCCCCAATTGCTCAGTTTGGCAGGGTGGCCAGCTCTAGGAAGAGTCTTAATGGTTCCAAACTTTTTCCATTTAAGAATGATGGCCACTGTTCTTGGGGACCTTCAATGCTGCAGACGTTTTTTGGAACCCTTCCCCAGATATGTGCCACAATCCTGTCTCGGAGCTCTACGGACAATTCCTTCGACCTCATGGTTTGGTTTTTGCTCTGACATACACTGTCAACTGTGGGACCTTATAGACAGGTGTGTGCCTTTCCAAATCATCAAAGATGATCAATGGAAACAGGATGCACCTAAGCTCAATTTCGAGTCTCATAGCAAAGGGTCTTTCTGGGGGTTCAAAATGTGGAAAAAGGGAATGGGTCTGAATACTTTCTGAATGGACTTCGTCTGTCCTAGTTCGCTCCTTAATGTCTTAATCTAAATTACAGATTGTTTCTTATTCGATCGTCGTCCCCTTATGCCATAGTTTGTACATCTCAATTGTCAGAAGAAACCACATTTGTTTAAGCAAGTCAGCAATGTTTTTTTTAAAGGCAGTAAATGAGGCTGAATGAACTGTTTCGCTGCCAGACAAGGCTCCCTTAATAGCCAGGTGTAGCAGTGATAAGGTGTTGGGACTGCTTTATGTAGGCCCTAACAGTTTGTCACCGTTATAGTGCTATTTATGTATTGTTTAGTGGCTTTGCTGGCATGCATCTAAAAAAAACATGCTACATGCTATAATCACCACTGACCATGTATGAGGCTCCATTTCACCATCTTGGTAATCTAATAATGAATAGTGATCTCTCAGACTACTGTAAAGCAGCATGTAAATGTGGTGCGTATGGAGACACTAATAAATCCCTTTAATATACCTACTTTAAAGCTTTGTGTCAAACCTCAAATGACAATTCTTTATTTTCTACCTTTTGAATATTCATGATACACCACTAGAGAAGTGAACAGTAGGCATTCTGGCATCTTATTTTTCTAGCCCCTGAACTACTGTAGGTAAGACAACAAAGCTTCTTAATAAATATACTGCTGAAAAAAAAAATTTTTACTTTATTAATTCAATGGTTTGGATAGACACACACAATAATTTTCTCTCAAATGACTAGCCTAGATACAGCACTGTTAAGCAGAAATATACATGTACAAAACACACAGGATGATGTACAGGTGTAGGGTCTTCCTTTTATCACTCGTTGCTGAGAATTTTCCTGCACTGCAAAATGGAGATATGTTTCATGATTTACAAAAAATAATTGAAAACCCACACTAAACACACACACTTAATATTGTACTTTTCATGTAGCCTAAATTTGGCCAGGTAACAGCTTAACCACCTATCAAGCAACATATGATTGAAGGACTAAAGTTCAAATCCTGTTGCTATAACAATACTATGCAAATTAAGATCCAACACCTGTAGCCTACTGAGAAGTGAAGAGGCGTGAACTGAATATATCTGACAAGTTTTTCATTAGACTGTTTTACACCATAGCATAAAAAGCATTAAATTATATGCACAAAGAAAGATGTGAATATCAGCAGTAATCTCCTGTAAACCAGTCATAATACAGTTTCTCCTCACTTCTTATCAATGCCAGCAAAAAAATGATTGTTGTTCAGAGACATATTTAGGAACCTTTGAGTTTCTTAAAGATACTGTTTCACAAGGGGGGTTTTGTCTCACATATTCTTCTCTGAGTCTTATTACAGTTGACATCCAACCAACTCTTGACGTCTTTAGTACCACCCGGTTCCCCCATTCTAACACAGTCTTCACCGTCGGGATTCTCTCCTTTCCAGTCATCTGGCTCCCGGTCACCAAGCCAGAATCTATGGATTGAAGGATGATAATTCATAAGAGGTATGATCACAATAAGTTTTAATCTAGGGTGATTGTATTATGATATTGATTTAAACATGCATTCAAACCTTGTGCTTAGAGATGAATTGTCCACCCATAACCACTCATTCTCGTTTATACTGTCCGTCAGCCCAATCCAGAACTTGTCTTCAGGCTCCGTACTTATTTTTGTACCACTTTTCTGATCTAAGAACGTCTTCACCAGAAACATTGTTTGAAGACTTATGTCAAGATTTATTTTCATTTGTATGTTAGTAGAGGAAAGGAAAAATGTGCATCAAAACTACAGAGAGAATCAATAATAGAGTCATACCTGCTCCTCTAGGCTCCCTATGATGACAAGGTGTCCCCCCCTGGTGATACACTCATCCCGACTCTGAGCCCAGGTCAGTTTATCAGGGGAGAAGTAATAGCACTTCCCCCCATAATACTCCCAGCCTTCAGCACAGTTCATAGGCTGAGGACAGTCATTATTCCCTGTGGAGAGAACCAATAACCCAATGCCATTGTCAGTGCCCCGTGCACTACTCATCTCTATGCCTACCTATAGTCAAATGTCTTTTGTTTTTGTGTTACTGATAGTGTACAATCCATGTGTATATGAGACTGTATACTGCATGATCATCTCACAACTATTCAAGAATGCTATATTGTTGCATCAATGAATAAGGAGGGACTAAAACAGACTGCCCCTGAAGTTGACAACTTGATTTGAAGTAGTTTTGAGTTTAACTCAGGATTGCTATCTGAAACAGGTTTTTATCTTGGGTCATAATACAACCTACTACATCTATGAGTAAACACATTCCCTCATAGTATAATCTCCCCTGTGTTTGTAGGGCAAGAGGGTGGAGTTCTCTCCTTTCTCAATTCTTCATTTTGTTGCCAAACTGTTGTGAATAAAGATAATTATGCTTTTCGCAGGTTGAAGTTTATTGCCATGAATCCTGCCCTGAAGGCAGAACTGAGCGACTCCCGCTAGATGGGCCTCACAATGATTATGAAAACAAGAATGAGCTGTTTGGTCTTCATTTACGGTTTGGGCTAGCAGTGTGGTTAAGATTAGGGTTAGGTTTAAAATCAGATTTTATGACTGTGGCTGTGCCAGCTGATGACCACGCTGCAGAGCTGCCTCCAGGGCAAGATTCATGACAATAAATGCCAACCTGCATCGTTTTCACAGCGTGACATTGGAATCCATACTTTTTGGAATTAACCAACAATAACAAAAGCAGCACCTTTTTTCTAATATTTTATAAGGATGAACATTTCAATGGAAAGGCTGTATTAGTGGCAGACAGCACAATTTAATTGGAGGGTCATATCTGTGTCACTCACCTGCACGTTCCTTCTCCTGAAGATCTTTGTTCTTGTCTTGCAGTTCTTGAAGCTCTCTCTCTTTGATCATTAAAGCTAGTTGCCAAAAGATAACAACTCTGACTCAAGTTCCCTACATCCAGCTACATATAAACAACAGTTACATTAGAAAACCGATGTGAACATTTTCTTTGTGTGAACTAAACTCACCTGAGGTAAAAGCTTTTTCCAAACCTGTAAGATTTCGATTGTAAGCCGCTTGCAGAATTTGGAGCTCTGTGTTTTTGGTTGGCAGGTTGCTGATATCTGATTGCAAAAAGACATACATTTTAAATTGTAGGAATCTGACCCCAACATTCTTCTGCATAATAATGTAATATTAGTTGATTGTGAAAAGTATTACAAATAGCTATTCATTTCATTCACCAACATTTTTATATTGTATCAGTTATGTTGTCACAGAAATTAGACAATGACCTGGCATAAAACATTTATCCATTTGAAGCAGCACTGTGGGGATTTTCCAGCTCTTGCGCTAAAAAATGTGCCTAGATATTTCTCTATATTCATAGCTCTGGACAAGAGCCTCTATGAATCTGTCTCCAATATAGAGTCTGCTTTAGACTAGCCACCTCCACTATCTAGGTCACTCACACAGGAACCGAAGTCCAATGACCGTCCCCATCAGAAGAAAACAGAGAGTCACCAGGACCACTTTGACAGGGTCACATCCACCTGCTCTGACCTTTAACCCCTCCTGAGAATCAGGGTCACCAGCTGAGGAGACAGAGAGAATGAATTAAACTGACATATAAGACTCGCTACTTCATTTTATTGTATGTGAGACATGAACTCATCAAACATGAAGAAAACGTACAGCTGTGGGTGTTTCTCAAAATGCATACTACCGTACTCAGAGCACGCAAATTGGAACACGGGATGGTCAGAGAATGATTCCAAATCAAAGTAAGCAAAACGGAGCATTTAGGACACTTCAAATGTGTTCTCTGTTTTTACATACTTTGAAGCATCCATCGATACAAGCGTCAGAAAGTATGCAACAACATACCACAACATTTTTTGAGCTGAAGCGAGGGAAAATACACTCCGGCTAAATCATTCTGAGTCGACAAGTAATCCTTAGTGGGCGGAGAGGCGGTCGGGGTGTTGGGCGAAGGCCACGGTGGGGAAGATGGTGTAGAGGCGGTCGGGGTGTTGGGTGAAGGCCACGGTGGGGAAGATGGTGTAGAGGCGGTCGAGGTGTTGGGCGAAGGCCACGGTGGGGAAGATGGTGTAGAGGCGGTCGGGGTGTTGGGTGAAGGCCACGGTGGGGAAGATGGTGTAGAGGCGGTCGGGGTGTTGGGCGAAGGCCACGGTGGGGAAGATGGTGTAGAGGCGGTCGGGGTGTTGGGTGAAGGCCACGGTGGGGAAGATGGTGTAGAGGCGGTCGGGGTGTTGGGTGAAGGCCACGGTGGGGAAGATGGTGTAGAGGCGGTCGGGGTGTTGGGTGAAGGCCACGGTGGGGAAGATGGTGTAGAGGCGGTCGGGGTGTTGGGTGAAGGCCACGGTGGGGAAGATGGTGTAGAGGCGGTCGGGGTGTTGGGCGAAGGCCACGGTGGGGAAGATGGCAGAAAAGGAAATACTGAAGAAAGTGCAGCATATTATGAATAAACATGGAGTGGGGGATTACACAGGTCTTCTGAAAGATCTGGTGAAGGAGAAGATGGACAAGATAAAAAGGAGAGTTATGTAAGATTTTTTTTGTGAATATGGAATGAGGATTGCACAGAAGTTTTGGAAGAGCTTGAGGAGGAACTGGGACAGGAGGAGTGTGAGGATGAATTAAATGTGGCGGCAGGTGCAGTGATGACTGCTGCATATATGTTGAGTGTAGAGGGAAGTAGTGGTGAGGAAGGTGGGCGTCAAGTGCAAAAACAGGGATACGTGCTCCAGTAGTTCTGAGATGGAACTTGTTGAGTGAGGTACCTGTGGCGAAGATTGTCCCAAGGCTGATTTTGGCCCAGTTGGGGTGAGACATTTATTTAACTAGGCAAGTCCATTAAGAACGAATTCTTATTCACATTGACAGCCTACACCCGCTAAACCCTAACCAGGATGACACTGGGCCAATTGTGCGCCACCCTACGGGTCTCCTGATCACAGCCAGTTATGATACAGCCCGGAATTGAACCAGGGTCTGTAGTGACACCTCTAGCACTGATGCAGTGCCTTACACCTCTACGCCACTCGGGAGCCCGAAGGAAATGGATCCTTGTTGTTTGGTTGATCCACATGTGGTGTCAGGTTGGGTGGAGGAGAGGTTGGGAGCAGGGCTCCGTTCAAAGGAGTGATAACGAGAGAGGCATTAAGTGTTGAGGAGGAGCAGTTGAAATTGAAGATTCCCAGTGTCTGTGACACCTGCCACTTGATGAGACGTTGATACGGTGGGCAAACCGGAGAAGACATTATCTGTCATGCTGAGTTTTGATGCAGAGTCGTTACCAGATAAGGTCAAGCAGAAATGCAGCAGAAATTAATCGAAAGTCAGAAAATAGTTGTAGTGGCAGCGGCAGAGAAGTACCTGGGATTGCTCACCTGCTCTTTCTATGACATACTTACCAGGTGAAAGCTATGATCCCTTAATGATGTCACTTGTTAAATCCACCAATCAGTGTTGGTGAAGGGGAGGAGACAGGTTAAAGAAGGATTTTTAAGCCTTGAGACATTTGTGACATGGATTGTGTATGTGTGCCATTCAAAGGGTGAATGGGCAAGACAAAATATTTAAGTGCCTTTGAACGGGGTATGGTAGGTGCCAGGCACAATGGTTTGAGTGTGTCAAGAACTGTAGCACTGCTGGGTTTTTCAAGCTCAAGTTTCTTGCGTGTATCAAGAATGGCCCACCACCCAAATGACATTCAGCCAACTTGACACTAGATTTGTAGTCAACATGGGCCAGCATCCCTGTGGACATTTCGACACCTTGTAGAATCCATGTACCGACAAATTGAGGCAGTTCTGAAGGCAAAAGGGGGTGCAGCTCAATATTAGGTAGTTGTTCTTAATGTTTTGTACACTCAGTGTATGACTCGTAGGAACAAGGAACATGGTTTGACGAAAATGCTAAAAATACGTAGGAAACTTACTCATTGTTTTGCCGAGCTTGCACTGACTTCATCTGACCCACACAATCCCACGCATGCCCCTACACACACACACACACACACACATACCATTAGTGTCGGTAGATGGCTGGTTGCGTCCGGCTTTGGGAATTGAGATTTCAGAGTGCGTGGCATCATTCACTGTGGATGCTGTTGCTGAAATGTAACCATGAAAGTGTGAGTACAAGACAACTCCTCTCATCACATTGGCTGTTCCTGAACCAGCATTTTTAATACTCAGTTTATTTATTTTTAATTTTAGCACTTTGGTCCTGTTTTCACAAGAATGCGGTAAAAAAAATTACAAACTCAAAACAGATCATGAAAAAGTCTGTTTCAAAACTTTAAGCACATTTTCAAATGACAAAGTTCAACACACAAAACCACACAGTAACCTTTTCACCAAACCTGATCACGGTTTCATCTAGAAATACCTTTCATATAAAGTTATTGCCTTTCACAATGCAATGCTCACAATGCTTTTCAGTTGATTCTCTTCATTTGTTCAAATACATTCAACCATCACTTAATCCAACTGAGCTTAATGGTTAACCACTTAACCGTTTGGTAAATCTATGAATTTTAAACTGATTTGTCCACTATTTATGTATTTTGAGAAGTACAAAAATAAAGTGTGTTTGTAAAGTATAAACATCTAAATGACATGTATGATGCATGATAACCATCCATAATGACTACTAGTTGTTGCTAATTGATTTCAACATGGAGCAGGAAAGACCGCAAGGTAAAGGTGGAAATCAAAGAGCTCGTGGACAAGGGGCCTGTTAAGAGAGGTGGGCCTGGGCCCCATCAAAGAGGTCAAAGAGTTGGGCATGGGCCCCGTCAAAGAGGTGGACATCAGAGAGAGGGAGGCAGGGAACTGTTGTGTCTAATGAAATCAGGGCCATCGTTGTTGAACATGTGATAAACGGAGGCCTTACCATGGCAGAGGCTGACAGATTAGTTCACCCCAATCTGAAAAGATCAACTGTCAATTTGATCCTGAGAAAATGTCATCAAGAAAAGCGGTAAGTCTGGAGGACATGCACTATGCTTTACATCTACAGTAAATGACGTATTGTAATGCATGTACATTTACCAAACATGTTACAAGAGGCTTACAGTATGATCTATTGACAGTAGACTCTGTTCTACCCTCAGAATGGACAGAAGACCCCATGGTGGTGGCCGTGTGCTGACCAGAAGGAGTGGACAGTGGTGGAAATGGTGAGGGCCAGGAATGACATACGGCTGTCCAAAATAAAGCAGGCCATTGAGGAGAACGATGACACTGTTGCCAATGTGACATCCATCAGCCTACCAACAATGGCCCACCTTTTGAAGAGGCACAAGGTATCTATGAAACACATTTACCTGATGCCTTTTGAGAGAAACAACGACCGGGTGAAACAACTGCAGGCCACGTATGTTCAGGTACAGCACTATATACTGTATTACTGTGACTATTTGATGCACATGCTACATCACATTATCATATTGTAACTATACTGTAAAAATAACTAACCAAAATATAGTTTAGAGGGTGATGGTGCTTGATGCTGCTGTGAACCATCACAAATATATATTTGTTGATGAAGTGGGCTTCAACCTGGCCAAAACTCAGAGCCGTGGGTGGAAACTTATCGTCCAATGGGCAACCGTCCAAGGGCCTGGACAATGTGGGATAAACATCTCAATGTACACAGCTATTTCTGAGGATGGTGTGGCAGGATATAGGGCATTACTTGGATCCTACAACGCTGCACATCTCATTGTGTTTCTCAATGAAATTGAGTAGGCCTGTCAATGTGAACCATGCAATACTTATCTGTCCATCATCTTCTCCTTCACCAGATCTTTCAGCAGACCTGTGTAATCCCCCACTCCATGTTTATTCATAATATGCTGCACTTTCTTCCGTATTTCCATTTCTGCCATCTTCCCCACCGTGGCCTTCGCCCAACACCTCGACAAACTCTACACCATCTTCCCCACCGTGGCCTTCGCCCAACACCCTGACCGCCTCTCCGCCCACTAAGGATTACTTGTCGACTCAGAATGATTTAGCCGGAGTGTATTTTCCCTCGCTTCAGCTCAAAAAATGTTGTGGTATGTTGTTGCATACTTTCTGACGCTTGCATCGATGGATGCTTCAAAGTATGTACAAACAGAACCACCCTGCAGAGGTGGTTCAGGCATGGTTTTGGGCCCATCCCCAATTCGTGGCCCTATACTCTTCTTTCCTCAACCCTATTTGAGGAATCTTTTTCAGCATGGAGGTGGAGGCTGTACGATCGCCATCCCTATGAGCGTGCCATAGAATTTCTGTCAATTTTGTTGGGTCATTTAAGTGGATTGCCTAATATGAAAACCGTGTAATCTATAGGACTGTAGCATTTTACTTTCAGCACTTTAAGGATGATTTGAAACACGTATCTTGCATTGTTTTCTATTGGATTAACTGGTAGTTAAAATGACTAAATATAAAATATATTATGTTATGGTGATTAAACCAATGTTCATTACATTTCACAATAAACATATGTTGAATCAATGGTTGTGTGGTGAGAGATGTTTTACAATCCAAATGAATGCACAATGACAGGTTGAGTGAACGACTGGCTGAGTTACAAGTGTGACCAGTTGACAGTTTTGTACTAAGACTTGTGAAAATGCACCAGATACTTGTGAAAATGTGACCAAAGCGACAAAGTAAAACTGTAATGTAAAATGATCAGCACAGATCACTGATAAGGCATGGAGTATTGCATGCAAACCAGCTAACAAATATGTTTCCTGCAAACCCTTTGAATTGTAGTCTCTAAAATCTCTGTGATGCCAGTCATTTTTGTCCTCGCGAACATGTTTTGAAATAGGGTATCAATATGTGTAGTCAAATAAAGTCAGTTAAAGGGGCCATCTGGGTATTTTTTTGGTAAACTGCTGGGGGATGGGGCTGGAGGAATGTAACCACTCTCAAGTTCATAGACGGAGCTATGGGAGCGAGGACGGACCATCCATGACCATGAGATACAAATGATCATTTTAACCATGATTTAAAGCCAAACGGTGTTTGTTTACAATTACGTTGTATATAAACACCGTAAAACAAGCTTACATTTGTTCTGATGGGGTAATACAGTTGAACTAAGCTGATGAGGCGTTTATAAGTAATATTATTCAAGAATCAATGGCTATATAGCATTCATTTCAAAAATGGATCCTAGATTGCCCCTTAAAGATTATAGATATATATTGGCAGATAGAGGAAGCTTTTTGTTAAACATTCTGCACACCCTGAGCATACAGCATGATTATAAAAATAGATTTTAGTTTAGAACTTACCACCATCTTTTCCTTCAGTCTTTTGGTGCTTTTTGAACTTCACATCAGCGTAGACTATTCCTTCAGACATACTGATCTAAACACTCATACCAGACACTTATTACATCAGCCCAACTAGACACTTATTTTATATGACTGTGTGTTGAGAAAAAAAAACAGTTGCTCAATGACAGGACTTCTCTTTTCTCTTTGCGGCATTAATTTAATTAACCAACTAAATTCAGCTATTACTACAAGTACTAATTCATAAGTGGTAAAGACCCAACACCTTGTATTCCACACTGGAACTCACCAAGCTGCTGAAAGGCGTTATTGTTGTAAACCTACCATAACAGCAAGTGGTACACACAGCTGATAGAGCTTTCTTGTCTGACACTGAATTGGCGCTATAACTTTTCTCATCTATTGTTATTTCTCTGGTAGACAATCACACTCCTTTTAAACGCCTTAGAGTTCAAAATAGAACAAATAATTTGTTCCCTATAGAACTTTCAGATCTCATTATGATGAGAAATCAGGCCTGGGCCAAGGCTCGATTAACTGACTCCGTAACTGATTGGCAGTGTTTCGGGCTATTGTGAAATGCTGTAGATGTACTTCCTCAATGAAGAAAGATAACTCAAGCTACTTTCTAATTTCTATTTCGGAGTCTGCTGGTGATCCGTCAACATTTAGGAAAATAGTTAATGCGCTAAAGCGTGGAAATTCCTCTCATTTCCCTGCCTAAGCAAGTTGTGTCAGACTTTCTTTAAAGATAAAATCATGGTTAAAAGCCTGGGTAAAAGACTTGCTGGCACGAATGACCAGTTCCTGAAGGAAATTGAAGAACGGCGTGAAGTTCCGTAACCAATTTAAGGAAAATAGATTTAAAGGGAAACGCGTAGCTCTCGTCGTCGATAAACTGTATATTGATAACCAGATGTGCAGAGACAGACTACCCCATGGCTATTTAAAAAATTACAACGTTCTCAAAGGCGGCAAATAAGGAAACACAGAATTCTAGCCCGGTTATGGATTGTAATAGAAAAGCTTTTTTTTGTTTTTGTATCTTCAAAAATAACTCATTTCATGATGGAACAGTATTTTAAAATAAATTATACATCTAATTCATTTATTGTCCTATCGTGAGGAACTAAATGTTAAAAAATAAATTATACATCTCATTTATGATCCTATATTGATGGAACAGTCCACAACCCTATACCCTAGACACCCACCTGAACGACCCAGATACTAAGAAGTCCCCATCTGTTATATGGGCCTGCTGTTCACGGCCTGTATGCAGCGAAACGCGGTTAGAGAACTAGAGCAGCAACGCCCCCTCAAGGTTCTGAGCCTGCCTGCAAGGGTTGGTCCTGCAAAGCCAAAGCCCCCTTAAGGGTGAGCATAATATAAAAGGAAATTCTCAAAAGCTGCTAATGAGAACCTTGACGACCTTGTACCTAGCCGGTGGGGGGGGATTCCGGTGGGGTGCCCCCACCCAGGCAATGGCAGTGCTGGCAACACATGCTGCAGTAACCCCAGGGGGGAGGGCGTGCATATTATTGTGGCCATGGTGGCCCACAATCAAATGTCTGACTGCACAGAGCTTCTTGGGAATATCGTCAATACAGGGGACCATGTTGTGGGTGTTTCAGGGGGTACATCTGACCATGGTTAATAAAATCTCCCCATAGTTTTTGCACAGTTTCACAGGCCTTCTCATACAGCTGCAACTGTATATGCATTCGTAAATCAAGACCTTTCTTGAGTTGGGCTCTGGGATGGTGCAACTGTTGAGAATGTGAGTCTATGGTTGTTTGGGGGAAAAGGGGTTGAGTGTGTATGAGTGTGTATCCCACAACTGTTGCGAGGGAGTTAAAGAAGTTAGGATGATTCACAATAATTGTTTGCTAATATAATAATTGCTTGCCATAATGTCATTTTTGTAATGGTGAGAGGTAACAACCCTTTGCATAAATGGCCTACAGTACTACAAATATTAATAGTTCATTATGGAAAAGATAAATAAGATTTAAAATATATGGCTCCATATAATGCGAGGTGAGGGAAATGCATTTTACGGTTGGGGGGGGGGTATTTAGTATAGCCAGTTAGAATTGTAATGGCTTAGCAGATGACAAAAGAATATCAGTATTTACCTGGTATAAGGGCACAGGGAGGCAGATGGTTTGAGTCTCTGATATTTATAATCCAAGGGGCAGGCAAGAGATGATAAACAAGGTCAGAGTCCAGGAGGTACAGAGTGGCAGGCAGGCTCGAGGTCAGGGCAGGAAGTATGGTCAGGCAGGCAGGTTCAGAGCCAAGGCAGGCAAGGGAAAAAACCAGGAGGACTAGCAAATGAAAGATAAGAAAAAGCAGGCGCACAGAAAAACCCACTGGTTGACTTGACAAAAAATAGAAATAAATATGTTATTGGACAATCAACAGATATGGCTTATTAACCTATACAGTCCAAATAATGATGGTCCAAGCTTCTTTTATCAACTCTACAAGCAACACTAGACTAATATTATGGTGGGGGATTTTAATACGGTTTTAAATACCTCTATGGACCGTAAAGGAAATCACACTACAAACTATCACCCTCATGCAATTAAGGAAATCATGAAAGTCAAGGATATATTGGAATTAGTGGATATACCCTGCTTTAATACCCTGACCTAGTGAGATATACATGGCGGAGGCTTAATCAAGCTAGTCCTCTTGATTATTTTCTTATATCATTCTATCCGGCACCAAACGTTTTTAAAAGTGTTGATAGGGGACAGAATGCGGTGGGATCATCATATAATTGGCATATTGGAGGCCTCTTACGTATATTACTCTTACAGAATTTACACATGGGTGAGGATATTGGAAACGTAATCAAAGCCTACTGGACGATAACTTGTTTATAACTAGGACAGAAAAATTTACAACTGACTTTTTCCGACAGAACATAGCAGATCCCCTTATTGTATGGGACACTTTTAAATGTGCCTTTAGAAGCCATGCAATTCATCTATAAAACAAAAGCAATTTAGATCAAAATAATCCATATTAACAAAGGAAATTGAAGGACTAACAGTACAGTTAGACAGCAATAAAAACTGTACCATAGAGGCTCAGAATAAGTTGGGGGAAAAAAAGAAATGGAGGAACTCATTCAAGAAAGATCCAGTGTAATACATTATAAAAATAAAGCAAACTGGTTGGAATGTGGAAAAATGCAACAAATTATTTTTCAATCTTCAACATAGAAATGCTACCAAACAAAATGCATAGAAACTTGTTACAAATGATGAAGTTATGCATGATTCACCAAATTATATTTTGAAAGCGGAAGTATTTTAAGAATATGTTTTTGTTTCAGTCTCCTCCATCTCCACTAACTGAAGCTAATTGTATGGATGTTTTTCCTATTATAAATGTAAAATTAACATCTGTACAGAAAGACTCATGTGAAGGCCAAATTACAGAGGAACTTCTTGATGCAATTAAAGCCTTTAAGGTTGGGAAAACTCCAGGGTTGGATGGCATACCAGTGGAGGTATAACAAACTTGTTTTGATATACTCAGACAACCATTGTTAGCATGTTTTAATCTACCATTTATATAGGAGTGGTTATCAGACACGCAACAAGACGTCTGATTTCATTATTACTGAAACAGCATCAAGTGATATATATTAAGATCCAGTCCATAAAAAAAAATTGGAGGCCTCTTACACTTCAGTGTTGCGTTGCAAAAATTCTAGCTAAATGCTTGGCTTATAGAATTAAAAAAGGTATTGTCAGACATTCATCCTAGTCAGACAGTTTTTTTTACATGGATGATACATTGGAGATATAAGACAAGTACTGTAAACAATGGAATACTATGAAATATCGGGGAGACCAGGCCTGATTTTCATAGCTGATTTTGAAAAGGCTTTTGATCAAGTACAACTGGAGTTTATATATAAATACCTGGAATATTTCAATTTTGGAGAATCTCTTATAAAATGGGTTAAAGTTATGTATAGTAACCCTAGGTGTAAAATAGTCAATAATGGCTATCTCATAAAGTTTTAAACTCTCTAGAGGAGTAAAACAAGGTTGTCCACTATCGGTATATCTTTTAATTATTGCCAACAAAATGGTAACTGTTAAAATTAGATCCAACAATAATATTAAGGGATTAGAAATCCGTGGCTTAAAACCAAAAGGTGTCATAGTACGCTGATGATTGTTTTCTTTTAAGCAATTGGAATCCCTCCACAGCCTCATAGAGGTTCTAGATACTTTTGCTAACCTCTCTGGTGTACTATATTACGTATTGGCTCACTAAAAAATGCAACATTTACATTACTGTGTAGTTTACCAATAAAAATGGTCTGACGGGGATATGGACATACTCGGTATACAAGAAATGATCTCACTCCAATACATTTTTATAGAAAGTTAACAAAAGATTGCTACCATGGAAAGGAAAATACCTGTCTATTTGTGTGTGTGGGGGGGGGGGGGGGGGGGGGGAAATCACCCTAATTAACTCTTTATTCATGTCAGTTACCTATTTGCTTATGGTTTTGCCTACACCTAGTGACCTGCTTTCTCAATTATATGAACAAAAAACAATTTTATTTGGAATGGGAAGTCAGAAAATTAAAAGGGCCTATTTATATAATGAATAGGAATTTGGAGGGCAGAAATGTTTAAATATCAAAGCATTAGACCTCTTACTAAAGGCATCAGTCATACAAAAGTTATACTTAAATCCGAAATGGTTCTCTAGTAAATTGGTAGGAATGTATCACCCCATGTTCAAGAATGGCCTTTTCCCTTTATTCAGATTACAATTGCTCACTTATGGTTGTTTGAAAACAAAATAATCTCCAATATACCGTAATTTTTTAAACAAGCCATAGAAAGTTGGTTTCATCTTTCAGTTTAATCCACCTGAAAAGACAGAACAAATTATACAACAAATAGTGGTTAAACTCAGATATACTAATTGATTAAAAAAAAACATATTTTTTTGTAAATTATACCATAAATAGGACTGGTGGAGTTGTATCACACATGCAGCTAACACAGACATATGGAAATGTCTGCTCTACCCAAAATCACAACCAACTAATTGCAGCATTACCACAAAAATGGAAGAGGCAAGTAGAAGGGGGAAAAGTAAGGAACCTGTCTGTTGGCCCTGCATTAAAGTAGCAGCAATCGACTGACATCCAACATTTCTAAATTTGAGGATTACCACATTAAACCGATGGTTGAGAATCACCCATTTTATGTTAAAGACACTAGTCACATGATCTCATTGATAGAGGGCTTAGGAAGGATACCAGAGGACGCTCTGCTGTCCACTTTTGATGTGGAGAGCTTGTACACTAACATCCCACACACTGGAGGCTTGCAGGTGCTGCAGAACTTCCTTCAGCAGAGAGACTCTATCCTTGCTCCATCCATCTTACTGAACTGGTATTATCCAATAACTACTTTGTCTTTGAGTCAGACTTTATCCTTCAAATTCAGGGTGTAGAAATGGCTCCCCCCTCCCAACTATGCAAACCTGTATGTGGGACAATTTGAAGAAGCATTCCTTTCTAAAAACAGAGACGCACCCCTTACTTTCTAAAATACTCATATGGAAGAGATACTGTACATAGATGATGTCTTTGTGCTCTGGGAAGGAAGTCAGCAGGAACTAAATGAATTCCAAACTACTAAACAAGAGCTCTGAATACCTCAAATTCACCATGCAGACTGATGAGAGAAAAATAAACTACCTGGACCTATGGATCATCAAAGAGAATGATGGATTACACACAAAGTCCACAGATCGCAATACCTTGCTATGTGCGCATAGTATGCATCCCCTTCCCCTCAAGAATGGTCTACCATATAGCCAGTTATGCAGGGTTAAAATAATCTGTGGCCACCAGACAGATTTTGACAGCAATGCTAAAAAAATGACAGATAAATTCAAAGGATAAAACTCTTGAAGCTGCAATGATGAAAATATCTCAAAAACCATGAGAGGAATTACTAAAAACTCAACTTAAGAAGGACGGTTACGTTGTTTTGCACTAAGTACACCGAGGGTTCAGAGAAAATGAAATTAATCCTGAAAAAGCACCGGCATATTCTGCAATCAGACAACAAAAAAATAAAGATAAAAAAAATATTTAAAAAAAACGCACACCTCTTCAAGGAACCCCCACTATCAACGTGGTCACAATATTGTAGATAGCTTGGTGAGATCTGACATGCCCCCTGAGCCCACTCAGACACTCTTGACACCTAACCCAAATGGGAACTACAGATATGGCTCATGCAATAGCATAATTAAAACATATTTCTTCAGACACACACACATACAGGTCGAGAATAATAAAAAAATAATAATAATAAAAAAAAACACTGTTAGGGATATCATCTCATGCAAGACCAAGGGAGTAATCTATCTCATCACCTGTTCATGTGGAAAAGCCTACGTACGACAAACGAAAAGACGATTAAAACTACGCATAGCTGAACACCACAGCTCAATCAGGTGTAAGAACATTGACAATCCAGTAGCAGCTCACTTTGTTGAAGCTAACTATCCAATTTCCTCCCTCAAATACACAGGCATTGAGCATGTTGCTCTACCAAGGAGAGGAGGTAACATCGAGATCCTACGACTACAAAGGGAGTCTTACTAGATATCCTATCCAAAAACATTGACCCCTAGTGGTCTGTATGTTGACTTTGAGCGCAGGCCCTTAGGAACAAATCTTTCTTTTCATGGGCAACGGTCACGAGAATTTTCAATCCCAATGATAATTACGAACAATCAATAGCTTTGACTAATCCCCGAGGTTTGTAAGACCATGGGTATAATAATAATTAGGCAAAGACTCAGCTTATGCAAAAGTCTAGTACAGTTTATTCAGAGAACGTTCTAAAGTCAAGAATACAAAAACATCCATTTTATAGCTGTGCACATACTTCCACACAAACAGTAGGTATCCTACACACATACTTCCACACAAACAGTAGGTATCCTACGCACATACATACACACAAACAGTAGGCATCCTATGTACATACTTCCACACAAACAGTAGATATCCTACGCACATACTTCCACACAAACAGTAGGTATCCTACGCACATACACACACACAAACAGTAGGTGAGTTGTATCCTTCTCCATAGTTCTCACCACTGTGTATCACTTCCCAGCCGACAGTTCCATTCCCCCAAGATTAGGGAGACCTTGAGAAGTACTCCCTGTCCTCTCCCAAGTCTCTCGGAGGCCTAGCCAGGTCGGTCCAAACACAGTTTTAGTTGTTCGGTATTTTACTAGGCACACACAAGTTCAAATCCTAAACTACACCTTGCTCAGACATTCTGTGTTTTTCCACTATACATTGTTTAACCTAATTCTGACTAAAACTACACAGATTATAATTTTATGATTCTAATCAATTTCATACAGTTATAAGGTTTCAGAGTGGAATTATTTTATCATTATCTTTCAACATATACATTATTTTATCAGCAACCTTAGCTAGTTAACATTAACCTTCTACATCTAGCTATTGCACTTCCATCCTCTAAAGCCAGGGCCACAACAATGTATTAATTAATGGTTGGATCAGATTCCCTGTTATAATCATTGGCCAGTACGGTGAATTAAGTAAAACCACAAGTCCAAATCCCTGTCTCCATCCATGGCTTACTTAGGAAAGGGACAATTTTAGCTAGTTAGCCACCGGAGGATAACAACACAACCAGATGCAACAATTTTTTGTCAATGACGTCTGCTCTCAATGGAATTTGATAGGAGTGAAGCTAAATCCAAGCTGGCTTCGGTTGACACTTGTTTTTTGGTGCGCCAGGACCATTCACAGTTGAGGGTGCTCATTTTAGCTCAACACTGATTGACCATTTTTTTTAAATATTTATTTTATCAAGGGAGGCCAGATGCTCGCTGCCTTCCCTTGCCTTCAATTATACGAGCCTCAACAATGTCATACTCGTTTGGACCAGACAGCATCAGATAGTTGGCCTGCACATAGAGACAGAGGGGCACTGTTTCACGGTCGGATGCTTTCTCCTGTGAGATACATTCAGCGTCTTGCGAATTGAAGGAAAATGTATTATTTTATGTGAAGCCTGGCTTCCCTTGGCATCCATGAATACACACCACTGCTTCTGGAAGGTTCTCCCATCTCCACAGAGGAACTCTGTCAGAGTGACCATCAGTGTTCTTGGTCAACTCCATGACCAAGGCCCTTCTCCCCCAATTGCTCAGTTTGGACAGGTGGCCAGCTCTAGAAAGAGTCTTGGTGGTTCTAAACTTCTTCCATTTAAGAATGATGGAGGCCATTGTGTTTTTGGGGAGCTTCAATGCTGCAGACATGTTTTGGTACCTTTCCCCAAATCCGTGCCTCGACACAATCCTGTCTCGGAGCTCTACCAACAATTCCTTCTTGGCTTGGTTTTGGTTTTAGCGCTGACATGCATTGTCAACTGAGAGACCTTATATAGAAAGGTGTGTGCCTTTCAAAATCATGTCCAATCAATTGAATTGACCATAAGTGGACTCCAATCAAGTTGTAGAAACATCTCAAGAATGATCAATGGAAACAGGATGCACCTGAGCTCAATTACTTAACAAAATGTGGAAAAGAGGAAGGGGTCTGAATTCTTTCCGAATGCACTGTATGTCAAACCAAATAATAAATCCCCTTTAGGTTGGTGGTAGTCTAATTCATCATATGAATTATCTGTCTCCTCAGCTGGTGACCCTGATTCCCAACATCAAGTGGGGTCAAAGGTCAGAGCATGTGGATGGGACTCTGTGAAAGTGGTTCCGGCGACTCTCGGTGTTCTTCTGATGCGTGCCGCCATTGTTCTGAGAATTGTCTGTGAGCATTGACCCTTCGGGAGGAGCTGGCTAGTGAGATGTAGAGAATTGACAAGTGAGCACTATTTTATCACAGGAGCTTCATGGGACAAAATATTGTCATTTATTTCCTAAAATAAGTGCTTTTGACAATGCATCTGGATGTAGAGAAAATGGGCCAAGCTCCTGTATATTTCTGATGGACTGTATGTATTTTTGCAACTAGCTTTAACTATCAATAATGGTGAGCCACAAGATACGCAAGCCGAGAACAGAGCTCTAAAAGAATCTCAAAGACTTCATGTAAAATCTAACAGCAGGTGAGCAATCAGCGTTCTATACAAGTATGCTCTGCTATGGTAAACAAATAGTATTGTCTGTCATCAATAGAGCATTTCAATTGAACTCAGTGGCATTTTCATTCCTAAAGTGTATTAGAAAACGGTGCTACCATGTTATGGCCTTAACCGCTTCAGTGTTTTGAGGAAATGGTGATTTCACACTGTACAAATGAAGAGAAAAGGGGAAGGTACTTTATTGCTTCATTCTCCACCCGTTTGAAATCAAATGAAGAATTGAGAATTCTACCCATTTGCTGCACAAACACGGGTGAGTGAGATTCTAGTACGCACAAATGTTTCATATTTCCATGTTATATTCCCTTTTGATATGGGCCTTTCCACAATATATTGATTCAGGAAACTGAAACTAACATTTAGGGGTATTTAATTTCCCAATCACACAGGGAGTGAACATCATCGGAAATGTGCGGTTGGCTGGGAAAGTACCATTTCTTCTTTATTGACAGTGGCCTGGACTCATAGTCGTGATAACTGTGTCTTTATGTGGGGGGAGGGGTCTGTTCATCGCAAACAGGACAAGTATGACTTGACAGACCATGTAATACAGGACAGTAGTCCAATATAGCCCATTTCACTACAGCCTCAAAGGGGCGTAACATTGTATGAGAGCTCTGCTCAAGAATCCCGGTGGTTTGAATCTGTATTTCAGCACCATATTCTCAAGCCTCATATCTATATTTATGATAGAGGGGTTTGTGACTGCCCATAGTGTACAAGGTAACATGTGAGCTATGCGAAAATCATGATACTGTACATTTTCTACAATCATTCAAGGAACCATTGCATGTTTTCTACTTAAAACATAGTAGCATTCAGAAATTGTTTTTTTAAAGACATTTTTAGATGAGCAAGTTGGTGCTGGATTGGGTTAACAGATGAACAAGAGGGAGCGTGGTTATAGGTGGACAACACATCCCAAGCTCCAAATAAAAGGACAGAATATTGTAGTGATTCATTCACTTTAGATGTAAACTATAAAGCATGATCATTCAGTCACAATGCTTCAATTAAAGTATATTGTGAAGTTTTTACATGACCCCCCCCCCAAAACAAATGGAAATCAAAAGGTTTATCCAAACAATGTAGTTTGTTTGAGGACATGGATCGTATGAATTGTCATTCCTCTGATTATGCGTTACCCAGCCTTCTACTCTAGCTTCCAGTGGGGTAATCATGAGCCTGATATGTGGAGAGGAGTCCAAAGACAATATCCCAATGGTGAAGACTGTGCTAGAATGGGAGAAAAGTACCTCGTAAGTTGGAAATACCCAAGAGTTGGTTTGATGTCAGCTGGGTTTTACCAGACAGACAAAATGTGACTGTCAAGCGCATGACACAGTATCTTTATAAAACTCCCGTGTCTTGAAATGTGCTCATAAAGCCAAAGTACATTTCAAGTACCAAAGTATCAAGCACTTATTTTCTTCCTAACATTGATAAATGAGGAGTTAAGGGGTTTCTGAGCTGATTACTGACGTCTTGGTGTATGTGAAGTTTTACACTTACTGTTTTATACCCTGCTAGGGTGTGAATCTAGCCACCTTCAACTGGCAAACAGAATTGATCAGAGATCTTCACGCCTAAAACATATGACCACAAGAAATGTATTATTTTAAAACAATCTGGAATTAACTGGATAAATAAGTCTTCAAAAACTAAACGTTAGTTTTTCGGCATTTATTTAAAAATAATATTTGGATACAAAAGTTTCTCAGAACAAAGTCGAAGAGACGCACCTCTGAGAACCATTAATGGGGGGCACTTAATGTAAAATTGCTCGTCTTTGCAGATAAACTGTCAATATGGCCTCAAACTACAGCATACTCATTTCTAATTCCACTTTGAGGATTCAGGGTTCACTCCTTATTCCTGATATCACACCAAATCACAAGTGTTTGGATATTCTACATAGGGAAACACAGGATGACAATGCCCCCCCCCCCCCCCCAAAACAACAGTACACATGCGTTCTTGTGTATGCATGTGGGAGCACTAATGTGTCAAAGCATTTTGGCAAATGACTCCAAATATAACGCAATAGACAATTAAATGGCATGGGTCTGCCTCCCACCAATTTTAGTAGGCAATGGACTTGGACAACACTATTGACAGCTAGTTATATCCCTCGGCGTTTGGTCAATGTTCTCATTCCCGTAAACAACAGCAAACACCAGAAATAGTCATATATCCTTTAACATACAAAATCACTAAAACAACGTTGTTGACATCTGTAATATTAAAAAAAAAAACATTTTCAAAGCGTCCTCATATTTGTAGTGATCCCAGAAATAAGAACTCTGCATTAGAAAGGACTTGGTCAGATTGACTTATGCTCCATGTGATAGGCAACTTCTTAAAAGCGTCTTCCCAATCAGAGTACATATTGATTAGGGCTGGAGAGCATTGCATCGTATTGTGAAGTGAAAGAACTTGAAAAGATCTTGTTAACCAAACTCATTTCTTTCTATGACCACAATTATGCTCACCAGGGTTGGGGTCAAGTCCATTTCAATTCAGGAAGTACACTAAAATTCAAAGTCTCTTTAATGCTTTTCAATTGGTAACATGTTGAATGGGAGTTTGGTTCACTTTCTTAATTGACTGGAATGTAAATGGTATTGACCCCAACCACGCTCACAAATGCAGTAATGTGATTCTTCTTAAAGTGATTCCTTCTGTTTACTCCACTTGATTTTGAAAGACCAGACAGCATGAACAGGGTCTCTCTTCAGTCCCAGTTGTGTGTTTGAGCGTCAGTTCATAATTGCGTTTACACACATTCCCTATACATTTTGTGTACACGACACATTCTCAGTCCATACCTTGGACACCATGTGCGAACACACAACTCTTCACACATGGCTGGAGTCCTTACGGATCAACACGTAGTTTGTGTGTGTGTGTGTGTGTGTGTATGTATGCAAACAAGAGCTTCTAACTGTGTGTGTGTGTGTGGGCACCATTCCTCATAGTCAATCAGTCTCGTCACTGTCTTGGTCAGGGGTCCACTCAGGGTCCTTGGATTGGGGCTTGTTTCTTTGGGGGTCTCCCAAATGGATCTCCCTGACGGTGAGGATGCGAGTCAGCATGGTGTCCAGGGTGTGGTCATCCAGGCCCTGGGAGGAGAACCACATGGGGCTGTTGGGGACGCACGAGCGCTCCGGGAGCAGGAAGAACACGTTGGTGCGCTGCTTTACCGAGTCCGAACTGGAGGAGAGAAGAGGGCGAGGAGGAGAGCTCTGTGTTAGAGGGGGCTAGTTTTTAAATGAGATGAGGAAAGATTTCAGAAAAGCACTTTCAAGAACAAGATATTAGGTTATGGTACTTGGTTAGATTGTCCTGCAGAATGGGGAGAATAAAGGCATGCATTATTTGTGTCACTCACCACTTGGAGAGGTAGAACTCGTACAATCGGACAGGACAGCGGAGGGGATTCTCACTGTTCTCCATCATCTCCAGCACCTCCTCTTTCTCCTCGTCCTCCCTCTTCCTCTTCGCTGCCACACCGTCTGCATCAGCTACACAAACACAGGTCCATGATTACATCGGAATCAAATGTGATCTATATTGTACTTTCTCCATTAGCAAAAACAGCAGCTCACACTCAAGGCTCAATGTTTCTAGCTTGCTAAATAAATAGCTAGCTACATAAATAGATAGCCCAAAGGTGTCAAACTCAATCAGGCCGTATTGGAAAAACAACAACAACGAATTTGCGGACCAGACAACCTATTTGTTTTGACCAACAACAACAAACTGCGACAAACTGGCCATGGTTTTATTAGGAAAAAATACACGTCTCTTTATAATGTCCACTCATGTACATAGGATGTTGTATATAGCATTTCAACAGATTCAAACTAAAAGAGATAAATAGTATTTGTCCAGCCTTTGCTGCTATGCTTGCAAATGCGCATAATATGCTTAAAGTAGCCACCCTTTGCCTTGATGACAGCTTTGCACACTCTTGGCATTCTCTCAACCAGATTGCATTTCAATTAACAGGTGTGCCTTGTTAAAAGTTCATTTATGAAACTTAATGCGTTTGAACCAATTAGTTGTGTTTTGACAAGGTAGGGGTGGTATAAAGAAGATAGCCCTATTTGATAAAATACCAAGTCCATATTATGACAAGAACAGCTCAAATAAGCAAAGGGAAACGACAGACCATTACTTTAATACATGGTCAGTCAATGCGGAACATTTCAAGTACTTAACGTTTCTTCTAGGTGCAGTCGCAAAAACCATCAAGCGCTATGATGAAACTGGCTCTCATGAGAACAGCCACACTAAAGGAAGACTCAGAGTTGCCTCTGCTACAGAGGATAAGTTCATTAGTTACCAGCCTCCAAAATTTTAGCCCAAATAAATGCTTCAGAGTTGAATTAACAGACACATCTCAACATCAACTGTTCAGACACTGCGTGAATCAGGCCTTCATGGTCGAATTGCTGCAAAGAAACCACTACTAAAGGACACCAATAAGAAGAAGAAACTTGCTTGGGCCAAGAAACACGAGCAATGGACATTAGACCGGTCAGATGAGTCCAAATATGAGATTATTGGTTCCAACCACCGTGTCTTTGTGAGATGCAGAGTAGGTGAACGGATGATCTCCGCATGTGTGGTTTCCACCGTGAAGCATGGAGGAGGAGGTGTGATGGTGCTTTGCTGGTGACGCTGTTGGTGATTTATTTAGAATTCAAGGCACACTTAACCAGCATGGCTACCACTGCATTCTGCAGCGATACGCCAGCCCATCTGGTTTGCGCTTAGTGGGACTATATTTGTTTTTCAACAGGACAATGACCAAACACACCTCCAGGCTGTGTAAGGGCCATTTGACCAAGAAGGAGAGCGATCGAGTGCTGCATCAGATTACCTGGCCTCCAATATCACCCAAGCTCAACCCAATTGAAATGGTTTGGGATGAGTTGGACCGCAGAGTGAAGGAAAAGCAACCAACAAGTGCTCAGCATATGTGGGAACTCCTTCTAGACTGTTGGAAAAGCATTCCAGGTGAAGCTGGTAGAGAATGCCAAGAGTGTGCAAAAGGTTGGCTACTTTGAAGAATCTCAAATATAAAATATTTTGAGATTTGTTTAACTCTTGGTTACTACATGATTCCCATATGTGTTATTTCATCGTTTTGATGTCGTCACTATTATTCTACAATGTAGAAAACAGTAAAAATAAAGAAAAACCCTGCAATGAGTAGGTGTCCAAACTTTCGTACAGCAAAACGGATAACACCACCGCGTTCGTGAGAGTCTCATCTTTCCATAAAGGGGTAGTTGTACGTTCGGACGCTACAGAAGTTTTTGTGAGAAGACCGATTTTCGGGATGTCTCATGGTCTGACAAAAACCTCTCTAGCTCTGTCCACAGATGCAGAAGTGCGACAGATGGATGGATGTGAGACGCATCCTATGCAAAAAATGAGATCTCTCGCTTATTTTTTTAAATTATTATTATGCCAATTAGATTAGTTGGCAAAACCAAATTGCTGTTTTTGTAACAGTCCTAACGCATCCTGCACGTTCTGTGAGCATCAGAGGGGAATTCCAGAGAATCTTAGCTTAGCCCAAACGATTCAAACGCAAGAGTGAAATTCATAGAAGACAATAAATGTCACATGCCACATTGGCTTCAGAAACTGCCAGAGACCCAGAGACCTGTTATCACAGATAGTTTGAATCTAGCCATTCTCTTCTACCATTCCTTGCAGGAAAAGTAGCAGGATTTTGTCTGTGATTTTGAATCAATCTAGAGAACTGAATCTGAACGCATCTGAGAAATTTAAAATTAAACTTTCGAAAACTTGAAATTAGTTTATGAACTTGATACAGAATATATAAGTAGTATATTTGAAAATGTAATTACATATACATTTTATGCACTATTCATCTAATTCATTTTCAAATCGTGAAATACAAGGTACATTTATGAATTCAATGATTCAATTTGTGCGTTTAAAATAAAAAAACATATTGAATTCAAATACAGTTTCTGTTGCAACTGAACTTGCTCCATAGAGCGAAGGAGAATAGGCAAAGCACCTGCTGTCTCAGTTGCGAGGTCCTTCTTCGGGATGGGCGGGTAGAAGCGCAGGAAGTTGGACTTGGTGTTGTCGTGGATGGACTTAGTGCAGCGCATGACGTGGGCGAAGGAGAGCTGGCGGTGCTGGGCCACCGTCTTGAACTGGAAGAACTTGGTGCAGAAGAAGAGCAGCGTGTTGAGCAGCACGATGGGAGAGTAGGCCCCCAGCTGTTTACAGTCCCACAGGTACTCCTCCTCCACCCGCGAGTGCAGGTAGCCTGGGAGAGAGAGGTTCCAACATTAAAGCCCTTTCAATAAGCATACTAATAAACACAGACCACAAACCCAACGCCCTCAAATACATGAAAGGAACACAAGAGAGGGGGAGAACGTGAGTTAAGGTGAAGGATGACAGACGACAAGTGGGAGGTCATTCACAACAGTGGAGTAAGCAAAAGGCCTTATTACAACCTTTGAGTTATACACGGTGTGTTTGTGCAGTCTTACCACTGGCAGTTATGGTAGGTTTGAAGTCTTTCAGCAGCTTGGTGATCTCCAGGGTGAACTTGCCATAGAAGAGATCAGTGAATATGTTCTCCATGCGCCCATTCTGAAATAAGTACTGCAGAAGGAGAGGCAATCAACAGAATGATATTATCAGAAGTGAGTGTTTGAATGTGTGTGTGTGTGTGTGTGTCCTACCTGCTGGACGCCGAGGCAGAGATAGAAAAGACTGTCCTGGCTGTAGGACTCGCCGTTGGGTCGTTTAACTTCACAAATAAACCGACAGAGACCGTAGCTCAGCTCTGCTGTTGTGCACTTCAAAACATCCTCCTTTATCTCCATTGGCCGCGCTGTAACAGGGGGAACAGAACGTTATTCACTGTACAGAGTTATATGATTCCCGTAAGCAATTAAGGAGGCAGGTTTAATCCTAGAAAGAGGCAGTAAATTAAGAAGCAAAGCAACAAAATGTGTGATATCAGGGTTTTCAGGAAATTAACAGTTATAATATAGTCATGTTTGCCTGTGCGCGAGTGTGATATGGTCAGGGCAGTGGGTTGGGTGTTCGTGCATGCACATGTGTATCAGTGAGCAGACCCACAGCCAAATCGAGGCTTCTCCAGGTCAGGCTGGGTCTTGCTCCATTGGACCCATCTCTTCCAGGCGTCCACCCCGTACATGTGCTGCAGTTTGGGGGGCTCGCCGGGCACCACGTCACTCTTGGCCGCAGCCAGCGAAGGCACTGCTGACGCAGTCTCTGCTGCTCTCGACTTACGCTTCTGTGGGGTCAAGGGAGGGAGAGCAAGAGAGCGAGAGAGAGACACACCCACAGACAAAATATTTACAAAGCATTTTAAAAAAGGAGCACTGCTGGGAGTTGAAATATGGAAATAAATGGCTGAAGGCGCTCTTTGAAAAAGGTCTTATTTAAACTACCGTTTTGGGCTCGTACCTTTTTCTTCTGTGGCAAGCCATCCCGAGCTTTCCTTCTGGCTCTTCGTCGTGGAGGAGAAGGAGGTGGACTGGGACTTCTATCCCTCTCCTGATCCCGCCAATGGGCCATCAGCTCCAGGGTTTCTGACAAAACCGATGCAGATATTTGAAAACAAACTGACGACAATGAGAGCGAGGCCAGCTGAATTGTAGTGTGTTGAATGAAAGAAGCGTTTGACTTACTGCTGCTTGTTACATGTTGAAAACATAACAGGACAGAACAACACAGAGCTAGAAGCCATTCACTATAAAGTCTCAATATGTTTTGACCATATAATTACCTTAAAATAAAAGATTGACAGCCTTCAACCAGAGTATAAGTATTCTACAAGTTATAACTTATACAAGTTATACTTCAGGAAAAAAAGTCTAAAAACTCTTAACAGATAAACATGGCTCAAATCAGGAATCCCTAATAACTGTGGAGGTGTAAAAGTCAAGCATCACTCACGGACTGGGAAGTCAGCCTCTATGTCCATGATGGGGGGTGGGGGGGTGGCGGGGACATTGATGTCCACGATGGGTCGGAGCGTCTCGTGGGCGTAGGGTCGACTGTGCCGCGATGAGACGCCAGGGGTGGGGGGTGGCTCGTCATCCCAAGTGGTGAGGAAGTTGCTCAGTTCGTCTGTGTCCAGGTCTCCACTGTAGGTGCTGACCTGGTCTGGTCCCCGGAGAGAGAAAAAAACAAAAGCATTTAAGTTATGGGACAGTCATAATGCAGAATTCAAATTAATAATAGCTTTTTATACTCTCATAAATTGCATTTAAAAGAGACTTGGTGGAAGAGCAAAGAAACAAGCTCTCAAAGCTGTAGCTTGGCCTATGAAGCCATAGAGAGGGTCTCACAGGTTCAAAGACAGTGCTTACTGTTTGTAACTCTGATTACCAAAATAGCTTAAACACCTCCAATTATATAAGGCTACGCAACAGAACATGTTTCGCAAGTCCAGGTTATCCCTTTCATGTTTTCTTCCATTTGGCGCCTAATGAACATGACCCAGAACTCATTCCAATCCCTGTCTCCCTCCCCTGGTTACCGTCTTGTACTACTGGGGCTGGAGGCCTTTCAGGGGGTCGCTCAGGGGACTTCTCCCTCCCCTCATCAGCCACCATCTCAGCCATGAGGATGAGGTCGGCCTCGAAAGGGTCAGAGGGGATCTTTTCCTTGATGTCCTGGATAGTCTCCACAATGCGCTCTGCGTTATCCAGGGTCACCGGCAGAAACATGGGCACGGGCAGCTGGAAACAGGACAAATAAAGGATTATTTTCTGTATTTTACCTTAATTTAAATAGGCAAGTCAGTTAAGAACTAATTCTTATTTTCAATAACGTCCTAGGAACAGTGGGTTAACTAATGACGAATCCCCCAACCTTGTCAGCTGGCGGATTCGAACATGCAACCTTTCGGTTACTAGTCCAACGCTCCAACCACTAGGCTACCCTGCCGCCCCATGGAGGCTATGAGGGATGTAATTATTTGTTCATGTTGCTATTCTGGTCTGCAAGAGCATGTACCAGCCAACCACTATTCAATGGTAGTTGGTTTCAAATTAGTCCAGAGCACACAGCTCTTAAAGAGAATTTGAGGAGAAATCTGTGTGACTATGTGACTGACCGAGGTGAAGGGTAGGTAGTGCTAGATGTGGGGTGTTAACATACCGGGATGGGAAGTCCAACAGGCTGGGGGGTGTACTGGGTGTACAGGTTCATGGGGACTGGGACATACACTGGAACTGGGACAGGCACTATGATCACCTTGGGGAAATCATCATCTGTGGACCAACAAACAATTTCAAGATAAATAGAGTAGAAATAGAGAGTCTCTGAATATCTATATACAGGCTACACGTGTGCGTGTGTATTCAATGGCCTGTATCATAAAGCATTCATTTTTATCATGCATTTTAATAACACTTTTTTTATTTTATTTTTTATAAATGCTTGTTTTGTTTTACAACCATTTGAAAGGGGGAGGTGCCTTAAGCCTTTTGTTTGACCTTTCCCGCATGTGTTATTTTTGTATTGTATTTTCTTGTACAAATAAATACAAATATAAAGAATAAAAAACTGTGTGGTATAAAGGCTACATGCGTGTATGATATTGTACCTGTCTGGCACCCTGTGGTAGTGAAGTTGGGTTTACACATGATGCCCTTGTTCTGGACCATGGGTTTGCAGAGCAGGGCCTTGTTCTTCTGAGCCCTGGGTGGAGGTGCCCGGGGGGCCTGTGTCTGGGTGCTGGCCTGCCACACAATGAAGACAGACCGTTAAGTAACCTTAGGCCAAACCTAATTTATGCTCATTCAAGGGTTTTTCATAATTTTTTACTATTTTCTACATTGTAGAATAATAGTGTCAGACATCAAAACTATGAAATAACACATGGAGTAATGTAGTAACCAAAAAAAGTGATCAACAAATCAAAATATATTTCAGATTCTTTAAATTAGCCACCCTTTGCCTTGTCAAAAGCTTTGTACACTCTTGGCATTCTCTCAACCAGCTTCACCTGGAATGCTTTTCCAACAGTCTAGAAGGAGTTCCCACATATGCTGAGCACTTGTTGGATGCTTTTCCTTCACACTGCGGTCCAACTCATCCCAAACCATCTCAATTGGGTTGTGGTCGGGTGATTGTGGAGGCCAGGTCATCTGATGCAGCACTCAATCACTCTCCTTCTTGGTCAAATGGCCCTTACACAGCCTGGAGATGTGTTGGGTCATTGTCCTGTTGAAAAACAAATATAGTCCCACTAAGCACAAACCAGATGGAATGGCGTATCGCTGCAGAATGCTGTGCTAGCCATGCTGGTTAAGTGTACCTTGAATTCTAAATAAATCAGTGTCCCCAGCAAAGCACCATCACACCACCTCCTCCATGCTTCACAGTGGGAACCACACATGCAGAGATCATCCGTTCACCTACTCTGCGTCTCACAACGACAAGGCGGTTGGAAGCAAAACATTCTTACAAAAGGAATGATTTCCACTGGTCTAATGTCCATTGCTCCTGTTTCTTGGCACAAGCAAGTCTCCTCTTCTTATTGGTGTCCTGTAGGAGTGGTTTCTTTGCAGTAATTCGACCATGGAGGCCTGATTCACGCAGTCTCCTCTGAACAGTTGATGTTGAGATGTGTCTTACTTCAACTCCTAGAAGCATTTATTTGGGATGAAAATTCTGAGTCTGGTAACTCTAATGAACTTATCTTCTGCAGCAGAGGTAACTCTGGGTCTTCCTTTAGTGTGGCGGTCCTCATGAGAGCCAGTCATCATAGCACTTGATGGTTTTTGTGATTGCACTTGAAGAAACTAAGAATTCTTGAAATGTTCCACATTGACTGACCATGTCTTAAAGTAATGATGGACTGTCGTTTCTCTTTGCTTATTTGAGCTCTTCTTGCCAAAATATAGACTTGGTATTTTACCAAATAGGGCTATCTTCTGTATACCACCCCTACCTTGTCAAAACACAACTGATTGGCTAAAACGCATAAAAAAACTAATCAAGGCAAAGGGTGGCTACTTTGAAGAATCTAAAATATTTTGTTTTGATGTCATCACTATTATTCTACAATGTAGAAAATATAAATAGTAAAAATCAAGAAAAACCTGTCATGAGTAGGTGTTTCAACTTTTGACTGATACTGTAAATCTGGCGGTTTAGAGCGACATAAGTGGATAAGTGCATAAGAGGAATCCAAGACCGCTCTCAAGACAGGCCTGGTTGTAGCTAGATATGTTTGAGTCACGTCAGGGACAAGTGTTGCATTTTAGCTAACCCTTTTCCTAACCTTAACCTAATTATCCTGACCTGCCAATTTAATTCTCCTAACTTTTAATGAAAAGTCACTTCTGCTCATCCAAACTGGCAGACCTGCCATGTGAGCAGTCTGAGTATCCACAACCTCGATAGTGCGCTCTCCGTGCGAGAAGCCAAAGCAACTGCTCCGTTTGGCTGCTGCTCAGCGCTCACGAGACAGCTGCCTGCACAGTGCCACACACAGCTGATGACAACCACATTACGAGAATTTGGTAATCAAGGCAGCCCTTCTACTTAGCCAGAGTCGGATGAACTCATGATATGGACATTTGTGTCTGTCTCCACGTGCATCGGAGGTAAAGTCAAAGGGTAAAGTAGTGACTAGCTACAACTGGAGCAAGGCACAGAAGACTGGATGGAAGGGGAGGGGGAAATGACCTTGTAACATATATAGATTTGTATTTTATTTTCTTAACTATATTAGCCTAGACAGTTTTTTTTTTTTTACAGAATGCTCCACACATTCCATATTTCTACAACCTATGTTTATAACTATTCCAGTACTGCCCGCTCCTGTGGACTGTCGATCCTGTCCTGAACTTGATTCTAGAACTTCACTCCCATCCCTGCCGGAATCCCGTGAGGTCAAATAGATTTCAGTTCCCCTGCATTAAAGTCAAATTAAGTGGAAGTTACAATTCAGCCCCATACGCATAATACATAAACATATAGACAAAAGAACACATATGCACAACTTACATTTCCAACATACTTCACATGTCTGCTGGGAACAGTCCCTGTCATGAAGCAACAGAGCACGAGTCAGTAGAAAAACACCACAGGCCTGCTAAGTAGATCATTTTTCAATCTAAATCAGCTATACTTAACCTGTAGCTTAATGGACGTCAACAGGCTATGCTATTAGCAACGACAACTCAAACCTACTCAAAGAGATGATTAAGGATGGTTTAACCCCTCTGTGGTTGAACCCCTCTGTGGTTGAACTTGATAGTGTTTAAGGCCTGTGTGTATTGAGTAACTGATAACTGTGTGTGTGTGTATACCTTGCAGGGAAGTGTTGGCGTAGTTGGGCTGGCCAGTGGGGGAGCTGGCTAGTGAGATTACATTGGCGATGACCGGATCAGACACACTCGTAGCAGTGGTAGTATTGGAGGGGGATGGAGCGATTGAGATGGCCACTAGAAGGATGTGTGGAAGAGAAAGAAAGAGAATGAGATAAATGTTGCAGTCATTATTATACAGTGCCTATGGAAAGTCTACACGCCAATTGGATTTCCTCACATTTTATTACATTTAGTTACAAAGTAGGATTAAAATGTATTTCATTGTCATTTTTTGTCAGCGATCTACACAAAATACTTTGTCAAAGCGAAATAAAAATTCTAACATTTTTTAAGAAAATAATTTGATGAAAAATAAAACACAATACCTTGATTAGACAAGTATTCGCCCCCCTGAGTAAATACATGTTAGAAACACCTTTGGCTAAGATTACAGCTGTGAGTCTTCTTGGGGGGACAGAGGAAGGGGTAGTCAACCCCTATAATTTCACAGAGTGAGTCCTTATAACTTATGTCAATTGTTAAGCCAAATTTGACTTCTGAACAAATTTAGGCTTGACTAAGCAAAGAGGGTGAATACTTATGCAACAACTATATATTTTAGTTATTTAATATTTATTATTTTAAAAATAAAACTCATATTTTTTAACTTTGACATTATGGAGTATTTTGTGTAGATCAATGACGAAAAATGACAATTAAAAATATTTCATTAACACTTTAATGCAACAAAACGTGATAAAAATTCAAGGGGGTGTAGACTGGCTTTACTGTGATATACAGCGGATGTAGACTAGTCAGAACAGAAAGTTGCAGTTGAGTTTAATTCTATACTTTTACATAGTTGTGATAAAACAAAGAAATTATCTTCTTACACAATCTCAAGTAATTATTATTTTACCACAAATTGTTAAAGGGACTCCAAGTCTTTATGACAATTTGTGTACCTCTCAAGCATGAGCTTTGACAGGCAACATAATGACATGTAATAACCCATGATGACACATTACAATGTCCTATAACACACTACATAAATCCTACCCTTTTGTCCCTGGGGTTTGCCCTGGTTCTGGGTCTGCAGGCTGCAGAAGTCGAGCAGACACTGGAGGTTGCAGAAGTGCTTCACCTCGCCCAGCATCGGCAGGGTCTCAATCAGCTTCCCCTGGCGCTCGCACGCGTCACACTTAGCCACCTGAGTGAGGAGACAAGCATGATGTAGAAATACCAGATAGAGCATATCTCGTAGAATAAGAACTCACATAGCAGCTATTGCACTTGCCACACTGGATGTAACATTTAATTCACTCATAAAATGAAAGTGGTTTCCTATCCCCACCTTTCTCCCTCCTGCACTAATATGAGAGAACTGTACAGTAATCAAAGCAGAATGTATTTTCTAGAAAAGTAAGTATTTTCAGATCAGTGTTAAAGACGAAAAAGACATGCACAGGAGACGAGTCCTAAGTATTGAGCCTCATTGAGCCCTAGGTGTCTTGCTCATTTCCTTAGCGTGGTTCCTTCTCTTACCTGGCAGAAGAGCAGGGTGTAGTGGGACTTGCACTCGTCCGAGCAGAAGTCCTCCAGCTTTCCCCCGTACTGGCCTGTGACGGCCTTCTGCGCAGTGGAGGCGCAGTAGGCACAGATTTTGCAGTGTTTCCCCCAGCGCTTGGTCAGGTCGTGCTTGTAGAGCAGCTTACAGCCTGGGTATGGAGGAGAGAAGGGAGAAAGACAGGGAAGTTGAGCTTTGTACACCAAGTCAAAATTCTTATCAGTTCGACTATGATGATCACAATAGTCTTTCAAATGAAAAAAGTCATGCTTATTACTGATAGCCATGACATGACTAGGGAATCGCCAGGGACCTCACAATACAATATCACGATACTTAGGTGCAGATACGATATGCATTGCGATTCTCACGATTCTGTATGTATTGCGATTTGATACTGTGATTTCATTGCGATTCGATGTTCCAAATATATTGCTCACTATACTATGTCTGCTGCAGAGAGACCAGAGAAAGCATGAGAACATTTGTTTTGATCAGTCACGGAGAAGAAAAAAAAGAAGAGAAAGTGTTGAAAACACCTTGGCTCAACTTAAAAAGATGGACAACGAGCTATAGGATGAAAAACAGTTTTGGCGCAGGTACAGCCGACTAGTGCTAGCTAACGCTACTTGGGGGGAAAAAAAATATATATATATAAATACATCTCTGTTATGATCGGTATGGTCTTTTTTTGCCATCTGTCGGTGCTATCAACCACTCAACGCTCCCACCGCTCTAGGTCCCCACTCTCTGCTCGCCTTGTCACGCTCCGCTTCATGACACAGGTTCAACACAGTCAGACTGCAACACCTCAAGGGGCTATAGTCTTCCAAATAAAGACTTCCAAATAAATAATACCCATTTCTGACAGACATAAGTCGTGATGATAAAAGTAGAAAAAAGGTGATTTGTTGGGGCTGTCAACTTATTTCATGTTATGATGGCAAAGGAAACCAATAAATAAATAAAAATGTTATACCTTGAGGCAGCAGACCTATTAAAACCATTTCCTGCTGTCAAATTAATAAATCGCCCTCTAGTGGCTTCAAAAACTTTTTTTTTTAAATTAAACCTGCAGAAAATCTGGTGTTTCAATGTCGAACGGGTTTGTTATATTTCAGTCTTCTGTGATGTATATAAAGTGTAATATTGGGATGCAAACTCAAAATGGAATTCATATAAACTCTATATCTGACATGGTACAGGTGTCTCCTTTTTTTAAGCACTTAACCATGTGTGTGAGGTGTTTGTTTTGTTTAAGACTTACCAAGAAACACTGTGACACTGACTTAGCCCACTGCAGTAAAAGGTTAAAGACCATGTTTTCAATCACCCTCCTAACCTTCGCTGCAGAAGGTGTAGTCCCTCTTATTGATTCTCTTGACCTCCTTGGCTGGCTTCTCAATCTTGCAGTACTCGCAGCGTGCCATCTCGTAGTTGATCTTCCTGTACTCCTCAGAGCAATTTACCGAACAGAGGAATACCATCTTATCCTGTAGGGTTGCGCAGACACACATTCAATCAATTCTATAGCAGTTTTAACAGGGAGTTGTGTCTACCTAAATAGAGTGGAGGTGTGTTTGTGAGGGAGTTCAACAAAATGGACAAAGAGGGAAAGGCAAAGAGGAAAGAGAGAGTCAGAATGAGAGATGGGATAGAGGCAGAGAAAGAAAACACCATTTAAGTACCTTGAACTGAATGAGCTCGGGCTTGGAGGAGAAGAGGCGGTGGCACTGGAAGCAGGGCAGACGGGTCCCTTGGGATACCTTGTCCCTGGTCTGGGCCGCGGGCGGAGCTGTGGACCCTGTGCTGGGGGCCACATTAATCTGGCTCTGGGAGTTGCTCTTATTGAACTGATCCTACAGGTCCCAGAAACATAACATTGTGGTGTCAGTGCAGGACAACAAAGAGTAGAGTGCAGGGTAAAAGAGGTGTAAAATATCAAAAGTGTTCGAGCCGCAGTGAATGATTAAATTGCCGTCTTTTCAATATTTATATTCTAATTCAAATGAGCTAATGGATTAACCCAGAGGTGGTGTTACCTGAAAGGTGACGACACAGTTCATGGTGCAGAAGTTCCGGATGGAGCCGTCCGACATGGCCAGGTGGAAGGAGGGCACCACCTTTTGACCACAGGTGTTGCATTCTACCCGAGCACCTGGGTTGAAATGAAGGAAGGAGAGTGACTTATGAATGAGTGCGTGAAACAAAGAGTGTGTAAGTGAGTGAATAAATGATAGAGAGTGAATGAGTGTGTGTTTGTGACAGTGAGGTATGTTGCTGAGGTGGTTAGCCTAACTATACCCGAGGAGCTGACAGTCTGTACTTTGTGGGCTGTAACACAGCCAGTAGAGCAGAACATCTCCAGCTTGCCCTCAGAGTCGGCGCTGTCGACCATATCCACCGGTGAGCGGAAGTTGCGGCACATAGTACATGCCACAGGCTTCTTAGCTTTCTGAAAAACCAGACCGAACACAAAAGGGAGTGAGGGTGACTGCTTTTGCTTGCTTCAACTTACAGGTAGATGGTTCTTACGTACTGGAGGAGAAGATCCAAGGTCCCTCCCTCGGACCTCCTCTGAGTTTTGAGAGCAATTGAGAAAACAAGAGAGGTGGAAAGCAAGGATTTCGCTTTTTCTGACTGCGTGAACTGCATCTCAGGGATCCCATTCTTACCTGTTTGAAGGTGGCGACACAGCCGTCGCTGCAGAAGGTCTTATTGACCCCCTGCACGACCAGCACGGTGACCTTGCCGTAGCAGTAGTTGTTGCAGCTCTGGCAGCTGTTCATGGACAGCTTGTTGGTGGAGCGGAAGCGTGTGAAGCACACCTCGCTGCACAGCTTGTGCATACTGCCCTGGAAGATCACCTCGTGTTTACTCTGTGGGGGAAAAGAACAAGGAGCAGATGTTGAGACGAGACGCCAATGGAAGAGGTGCAGGAAAAAGACGAAAGGCAAAAGTACAGTTTTATACTTAATTATGTCAAGTATGTCTCTGTGGCGTCGGCCCACTATAAAAGTGTAATTCATCCAAAATGTTCACTTCCTTGTCAGCTCTGACATCAATTTTATATTGCCAATTTTGATACTTCAGGCGACTCCCACACTGAAATGCGCAAAGATCTTAAGCCCCTTACAACGCAGGCCTTCTTGCACATGCTGCACTTGACGGCCCCTGTCATGGTGGACAGGGAGGAGGAGAGAGTGGAGACGGCAGAGTTCCTCTTGAAGTTGAAGGAGGAGAGGCAGGTCTGGCTACAGAAGTCCTTCACTGTGCCCATGGTGTCCACAGGAGTTGTGATCACGTCCTTGGGGTTAGCAATCTCCCTGGGGGGGGGGGGGGGTGGTGATAAGCTCATTAAAACATAATTTATACACAATACATTAAAGCTTGGCAATGTCAGAAGTCTTTTATCTTATCTTTATTCATTATCTGCATACGCCATCGGCACGACAACAGCAGGACTCACTTGAGGCAGTAGTGGCAGGGTTTCTTGGCTGGGCCAGTCATCTTGACGGGCGGGGGGCTGTAGGAGGTGAGGCAGGACGTGGAGCAGAAGAGGTCCGAGGAGCCCTTCCTCTGGTAGGCCGTCTGGCCCTTCAGCAGCACCTTCTTACAGGCCGAGCAGGCCACCCGCATAGCCATGGGGATCAGCGGAGGGATGGAGGAAGAGGCTGGGGCAGGTATTACAGTCTTAGGCAGGGCAGCCACTGGCGTGGATACGGCTAATAGTGGAGAGAGGGATGGCGAGGATGGGTGGAGATTGAGGGAAGGGGGGGGGAGAAATGCATAACCTGTAAGGTGGTAGTCAGTCATCTTTTGCTCCTGGAGAGCTTGCGGTAGACTATAAAAATACACTCCAAAGCCCAGGGACATTTCTGGCATTGGAAATAATTGGGCGGGCTTGCATAATCTTTTTTTTTTTTTATACATATTGGGGATGTTAAAAACGCTTTCAGTGTAAACGACTGATACCAGAAATAAAAGCATGTAGAATAGATAATGGCCCTATATATTTTTATAACAATCTTTGAGAACTAACAATTACCAAAATAAGAGCTAGAAAGTGAAGGAGAATTTAAAATAACAAATACAATTTATTTAGCAGTATTCATTTTTGTTATTATGTTTGAGAAAAAGAACACAGCATTAGCCATGGCAAAATGCATAGAATTGTAGGAAATTAGATTTAAAACTGCAAAGTTCTCACATCCATGGCAGAATATGTATATTCACAAGAAATTAGCTTTCTCCCATGGAGAAAATTGTAGAATTGCAGGAAATGTAATAAAAAATTAAACAATCTACACCGCCAAGATAATGGCCTTTAAAATGTTCTCCTGAATTCAGCTGCGTCTACAGGCTGACCTCACCCATTGGCGCTCCCCCTGTCACGCCCACCACCTAAACCCCTTTCTGATTCAGAAAAGAAATCTGCAGCTAGGTTAAGACATAGCTTAGGGCTTGACCGACCACTAATGGGTCCTGTTGTGTACAAATATTAAAGTCCCCTGCTCACCGTTCGTAGTTGGGCAGCCGCCCACAGAGAAGACGTTGCTGATTTTCAACTCCTGTAAATAACAACGGTGACATACATTTAACATGCACACAGGATTTGGGATTAAAACACACACACACACAGCTTAAACTATACGCATTGATATCAACTAGAGGTCGACCGATTAATCGGAATGGCCGATTTCAAGTTTTCATAACAATCGGAAATCTGTATTTTTGGGCGCCGATTATCGTTTTTTTGTAATTATTATTCTTTTTTATACCTTTATTTAACTAGGCAAGTCAGTTAAGAACACATTCTTATTTTCAATGACTGCCTAGGAACTGTGGGTTAACTGCCATGTTCAGGGGCAGAACGACAGATTTTCACCTTGACAGCTCAGGGGTTCCAATCTAGCACTGCACTCCACGAGTAGCCTACCTGTTACGCGAATGCAGTAGAAGCCAGGGTAAAATGCTAGCTAGCATTAAACTTATCTTATATAAAACAATCAATCATAATCACTATAACTACTAATCCAGTTTAGCAGGCAATATTAACCAGGTGAAATTGTGTAATTTCTCTTGCGTTCATTGCACGCAGAGTCAGGGTATATGCAACCGTTTGGGCTGCCTGGCTCATTGCAAACTAATTTGCCAGAATTGTACGTAATTATGACATACATTGAAGGTTGTGCAATGTAACAAGAATATTTAGACTTAGGGATGCCACCCGTTAGATAAAATACAGAACGGTTCCGTATTTCACTGAAATAATTAACGTTTTGTTTTCGAAATGATAGTTTCCGGATTCTATCATATTAATGACCAAAGGCTCGTATTTCTGTGTGTTATTATGTTATAATTATATCTGATTTGATAGAGCAGTCTGACTGAGCAGCAGCAGGCCCGTAATCATTCATTCAAACAGCACTTTCGTGCGTTTTGCCAGCAGCTCTTCGCAAGCACAGCGCTGTTTATGACTTCAAGCCTATCAGCCTAATGGCTGGTGTAACCAATGTGAAATGGCTAGCTAGTTAGCTGGGTGTGCGCTAATACTGTTTCAAACGTCACTCGCTTTTAGATTTGGAGTAGTTATTCCCCTTGCGCTGCAAGGGCCGCGGCTTTTGTGGAGCGATGGGTAACGATGCTTCGAGTGTGACTGTTGTCGATGTGTTCCTGGTTCGAGCCCAGGTAGGGGCGAGGAGGGGGACGGAAGCTATACTGTTACACTGGCAATACTATAGTGCCTATAAGAACATCCAATAGTCAAAGGTATATGAAATACAAATGGTATAGAAATAGTCCTATAAATACTATATTAACTACAACCTAAAACCTCTTACCTTGGAATATTGAAGTCTCATGTTAAAAGGAACTGCCAACTTTCATATGTTCTCATGTTCTGAGCAAGGAACTTAAACGTGAGCTTTTTTACATGGCACATATTTTACATGGCACACATTACTTTCTTCTCCAACACTTTGTTTTTGCATTATTTAAACAAAAATTGAACATTCATTATTTATTTGAGGCTAAATTGATTTTTATTGATGTTTTATATTAAGTTAAAATAAGTGTTAATTCAGTATTGTTGTAATTGTCATTATTACAAATTTAAAATAAAAATTGTCAGATTAATCGGTATCGGCTTTTTTGGTCCTCCAATAATCGGTACCGGCGTTGAAAAATCATAATCGGTCGACCTCTAATTTCAACGGACGACTTCCATGTAACTCACAACAGAAATGTCCAGTTAAGACTTGGCCGTTGCTGAGGACCAGTGAGTTTAGAGATGCCGTACCTCTGCTGCGTCTGGTTCATCCTTGACGCCCTCTGAGAGGACTGCTGGAGCCAGGGCCTGATCATACTCCTCGTCCACGGGCTCATCCTTCACCTTGACCATGGAGATGGTTTCCACGCTGGTGGACACAGGCTCAGCTGCCAACTGGGCAGACTGGGTCGACCGCAGAGAACATTCAACAACAGACGACAAATTACAGAGGTATTCTGACAAAGCCTTCACAACACCTGAAAACCTTTAACACTCATAAGCAGTGACCAGATTTCTGCCACGCTTAAGCTCGTCTAGTCTCTTGGGCGGAAATGAATTCACTATCGTTTGTGACGGAGAGAGGATACTCACAGCCACAACTTTGACTGGCTGTCCTGCCACTCCATTCTCCAGCCCTGCAGGACAGTCGATGCCTGCAAAACAATAGGTCATTCAGCGTGTGAATTTAAAAACCAAAACAAACTGTAAAACCATTACTGAGGAAGTGCACTCATTAGCATCTGAATATTGTGAAGGACCACACTAACATTCAGGTATTCGGGTCATGTGGGAACATTATGTAGCCAAAGACCGTATATTCCAAAGACAGACCCTTGTGGCCTCTCACCTTCACTGTTCTGTGGGTGAATAGCTTCGCTAGAGGTGGTGGGACTGGGGTGAAACGGTTTGACATCTTCAGATTGGTCCTCCTCCATAGGCAGAGACGAGCCGCTAGCCTTCACAACGCTGGTCTCCTCAGCAGGTTGCTCTGTGTCTCCTGTCATGGAGACTTCATGTTTGAAGTAGTGTGTGTAAGATGACATGTTTAAACTCTGAGGACTTTCGACACTGGGGCATTCCAGTAGCAACGGAGTAGAGCAGCCTTTCTTAAAGTATGGGTTGCGACCCACCTGTTAATGGTGAATCGCGACGTGTCAGAGTAAATGTATAATTATTTGACTCCAGGGTGGCGCAGTGGTCTAAGGCATCACAGTGCTAGCTGTGACACCAGAGACTCTGGGTTGGGAGAGACGGAGGTCGAGAGCCATGCGTCCTCCGAAACACAACCCAACCAAGCCGCACTGCTTCTTGACAAAACGCACATCCAACCCGGAAGCCAGCCGCACCAATGTGTCGGAGGAAACACTGTACACCTAGCGACCTGGTCAGCGTGCACTGCGCCCGACCCGCCACAGGAGTCTCTAGTGCGCGATGAGACAAGGATATCCCAGCCGGCCAAACCCTCCGTAACCCGGACGACGCTGGGCCAATTGTGCTTCGCCCCATGAGCCTCCCGGTCACGGCCAGCTGCGGCAGTGCCTGGGCTCGAACCCAGAATCTCTGGTGGCACAGCTAGCACTGCAGGTCCGTTAAACCACTGCGCCACCCGGGAGCCTTATTTATTGTATTTTAATAGCAACCGTTCCAAACCTAGACAGATACGTGAGTGTTTTTAATAAGTGGAAATAAACAGATATTCATATGGATATTTCATTTCATTATTTGTTTTTGTCTATATTTCTTTTGTTTTTGGCATAACGGCAATGAAAGGAACCAATATTTATGTATAGTTTTCATAAGCTTGGGTCCCAGGAAAACACAACATTTCTAATTTGGGTCCCAGGCTGAATAAGTTTAAGAACCCCTGGAGTAGAGTGCCAAGCAAGACATCAAAGTGTTTAGGGTAGCAACACACATAAAACACAAACAAATCCAACCTGAAGAAATGAATTCAGCAAACTATGGAAACAATTGACAATCCAGATCCTAAGGTCATATAGCCAACAAAAAGCTGCAGGCAGCAGTCTCTTCTTACCTGTATCCATGATAGAAGGCATGGAATTAGTCTTCTCCACTTGCCCGGTCTTGCTGGGTTCCTCTACCTCGTTCTCTGTCAGTGAGTCTGTCCCCGTGTCCATCTTCTCCACCTCATCCCCATGATCCAGGGAGTTGCTGCTAAAAGCAACCATTTTGCCTTCCTCTTCCACAGCTGTTATCACAGGCATCCCCTCCAAGTTGTCTTCCTCCTGCATCTGGTCATCCTCCACTTTGATAGCATTAACCTCCATCTCATCGTCAGCATCCACTACTCCCATGTCCAGGGGTATGTCTGTTTCTCCATTAGTCTGTGAACCACTTGTACTGCCTATTTTTTCCACAGTCTGGGGTGCATCTGTCCCAATTTTCTCTCTGACTGTCTGAGAGGCACCCGCACGGGCTGTTTCCGTCTGAGAGGCATCCGCACGGGCTGTCTCCGTCTGAGAGGCATCCGCACGGGCAGTCTCCGTCTGAGAGGCATCCGCACGGGCAGTCTCCGTCTGAGAGGCATCCGCACGGGCTGTCTCCGTCTGAGAGGCATCCGCACGGGCTGTCTCCGTCTGAGAGGCATCCGCGCGGGCTGTCTCCGTCTGAGAGGCATCCGCGCGGGCTGTTTCTCTGTCCGTCTGTGAGGCATCCGCGCGGGCTGTTTCTCTGTCCGTCTGTGAGGCATCCGCGCGGGCTGTTTCTCTGTCCGTCTGTGAGGCATCCTCGCGGGCTGTTTCTCTGTCCGTCTGTGAGGCATCCGCGCGGGCTGTTTCTCTGTCCGTCTGTGAGGCATCCGCGCGGGCTGTTTCTCTGTCCGTCTGTGAGGCATCCCCACGGGCTGTTTCTCTGTCCGTCTGTGAGGCTTCCGCACTGAGTGTTTCTCTTTCCGTCTGTGAGGCATCCGCGCGGGCTGTTTCTCTGTCCGTCTGTGAGGCATCCCCGCAGGCTGTTTCTCTGTCCGTCTGTGAGGCATCCGCACGGGCTGTTTCTCTGTCCATCTGTGAGGCATCCGCACGGGCTGTTTCTCTGTCCGTCTGTGAGGCATCCGCACGGGCTGTTTCTCTGTCCGTCTGTGAGGCATCCGCACGGGCTGTTTCTCTGTCCGTCTGTGAGGCATCCGCACGGGCTGTTTCTCTGTCCGTCTGTGAGGCATCCGCACGGGCTGTTTCTCTGTCCGTCTGTGAGGCATCCGCACGGGCTGTTTCTCTGTCCGTCTGTGAGGCATCCGCACGGGCTGTTTCTCTGTCTGTCTGTGAGGCATCCGCACGGGCTGTTTCTCTGTCCGTCTGTGAGGCATCCGCACGGGCTGTTTCTCTGTCCGTCTGTGAGGCATCCGCACGGGCTGTTTCTCTGTCCGTCTGTGAGGCATCCGCACGGGCTGTTTCTCTGTCTGTCTGTGAGGCATCCGCACGGGCTGTTTCTCTGTCCGTCTGTGAGGCATCCGCACATGCTGTTTCTCTGTCCATCTGTGAGGCATTCGCACGGGCTGTTTCTCTTTCCGTCTGTGAGGCATCCGCACTGGCCGTTTCTCTTTCCGTCTGTGAGGCATCCGCACAGGCTGTTTCTCTTTCCGTCTGTGAGGCATCCGCACTGGCTGTTTCTCTTTCCGTCTGTGAGGCTTCCGCACTGAGTGTTTCTCTTTCCGTCTGTGAGGCATCCGCACTGAGTGTTTCTCTTTCCGTCTGTGAAACATCCGCACTGGCTGTTTCCCTGTCCGTCTGTGGAACATCCACACTGGCTGTTTCTCTTTCCATCTGTGGAACATCCACACTGGCTGTTTCTCTTTCAGTCTGTGAATCCTCTTTACTGTCCATTTCTACCACAGTCAGCAAGGCATCTGTTTTTACTGTTTCTTCCACCATCTGTGAATCCTCTGCATCGGTTTCCCTCGCATGTCCTGAATTACCAGTATCCCCTGCCCCGTCTATAATTGAGGAGAAACATGCACTGACTGCATTGGTAGCATCATCCCCATTGTTCCCATCTGCCGAGGCTGTATTGCTGTGTGAGGCTCCAGGGTCCACTGAATCCATTGATGCTCCAGCCTGAGATGGCTGCTCTGTCTCGCCTTTATGCTGAGGAAAGTCAATATTCTATTAGTAATAGTCCTACAAGTAGTGTCCTGAGTTTTTCCTTTCTACGTGACCTGACCAGGAAAAAGTAAAGACCCCAGTTTACAGATTAATCAAGTGTCATGGCTATTGAGGGAAAAGTCTAACTCATGCTTGCAATCAAATACCAACTTTGGGAGAACCAAATAGAACCAAGTTGGAGCGTACAGTGTTTGTTTTAGATTGTTGATTTGCTCACGCTAACTAAATCTGCGCGGGAAATGAAGGGGAGGGTCGACAATAATTAGCTAGCTTGTTAACTAGCAGAATAGGTCATCGCTAGCTAACGTTAGTATTCATTCAAAAACGTAAATTACCTCTGAATGGTCAGCTTTCTGGGATTCAGCCATGGCTTGCTTATTACGGCGAAAGTCGGCTAGCTCTTATTGTCACTCACTCACAATATAGGTTAACCAATGTCCACCAAACTATACTAAAAACGGAACTGAGGCTTACCAGCTAGCTACCATGCATTAGCTACTTCCGCCCGCCTCCTTGTTGTGGAGAAAGCTAGCTAGCTAAATAGCAACGATATGTAGCCTACTAAAACGAGTCTTAATTTGAATTACCGAATAAGGTTCTTAAGCTTTTCCATGCATAAGACATTAACTTCGATTATACCAATGCCGGTGAGTTATAACTTTACAGAAGTCAAGTCCTTTGCATTTTCACTCTGCAGAGCTCATCAAAGAAACTCGCACAACACACGCCCGTCGCCTGCGTAAACATGGCAGACCTGGCTATGTCATTTCCTGTTTGACATCTAGCAAGCTACAACAGAGTTTCTAAACCATACTGTACTGCAGGGCTATTAAACTGTTCCGTTTATCAATTTTAAAAGGCACGTTGATCACTTCCCCGCAAAAACCCGATGTCAAAAGTAGCCGTTGTTAATATTCTCCAATGGGAGAATTTGTTTTCCTGTAGTCCCGCCCATTAACTGCTGTCAATCAATATCACCCAAAGTCCCAGTTACAGCCAATCAGAGCTGCTAACAGGAGTACAGGGTCTGCCTGCCCGCCTATCCGCTTTTTCACAGCATATTAGATCGCTCCACTGCCTGATACACCAGTATCCTTTGCATGGTCATTCTGAAATTTGAAGTGGTGGTACAGCATTCACTGTTGATGGTGCCTTAGCAGACGTCAGACCTTTCATACTTGCGTTTATACGGATGTACCACGCCAATCATGTCAATGCGGAGCCCTCCACATTATTACAACATTTGAGAGGAGCACTGCGATGTGGTATAGAGCTGATCTGGCCTCTGCATACCTCCGGAGGCTCTGAAAATTGCGTCACACCCTCCGACCACATTTTCAGTTCAAGTTTAATTTAAGAATTAGCCACTTTTTTTCAATTTTCGCCTAAAATGACATACCCAAATCTAACTGTCCGTAGCTCAGGCCCTGAAGCAAGGATATACATATTCTTGGTACCATTTCAAAGGAAACACTTTGAAGTTTATGGAAACGTGAAAGGAATGTAGTATAATATAACACAATAGATCTGGTAAAAGATAATACAAAGAAAAAATCAACCATTCTTTTGTATTTTTTTGTACCATCATCTTTGAAATGAAAGAGAAAGGCCATAATGTATTATTCCAGCCCAGGTGCAATTCAGATTTTGGCCAATAGATGGCATCAGAGTATGTGCAAACTTTTAGACTGATCCAATGAACCATTACATTTCTGTTCAAAATGTTGTATCAAGACTGCCCAAATGTACCTAATTTGTTTATTAAAAACTTTTCATGTTCAAAATTGTGCACTCTCCTCAAACAATAGCATGGTATTATTTCACTTTAATAGCTACTGTAAATTGGACAGTGCAGTTAGATTAACAAGAATGTAAGCTTTCTGCCAATATCAGATATGTCTATGTCCTGGGAAATTTTCTTGTTACTTACAACCTCATGCTAATCGCATTAGCCTACATTAGCTCAACCATCCCGTGGAAGGGACACCAATCCCGAAGATGTTTTAAATTGGCTATAACTCAGCAGCAAGTTAAAAAAAACACAAAGGACTCCGCTATGGCTATCATAAACTTGATCAGATCAACATCTAGCCTGCAACATCCCTTGTTTGGCAACCACTCACATGCTAACCACACTGCTCGCAAGCGTCTGCGTAGCCGGGTGCTAAAATAGAACTTGGTTCTATTTGTGACGCTCAACTTCTGCAAGTCCTGCCTCTGAAATCTCCTCATTGGTTTTTAGGAACATATACCCATGTCCCATCTCCTCATTGGTTTTTAGGAGCATATATCCATGTGGGTGATTGAAAGATGAACTGAGATCCACACTCCAGTCGCACCCATGCTGTCTGGTCAGCATGTCAGGTGTTTGTACTGTGGTTCTTCCTGTCTCGTCATCATTCGATATGTCATTGTCATCAAAGCTGTATTTATTTATCACCTCTAAGTTTGCGGACAAACTGTACCACATTTGTTTTGTTCTGGCCCGTGACAGACTAGTTGCTTCAGCACTCCTAATGGAGAGAGTAGGGTGCCCGCTTTAGTTAAGACAAGAACCAGTCTGCTCCAGCCATAGAGGTCTCATCCCATGACTGAGAATGCTTGCAACCAGATTGTACAGCGAGTTGGTATGCACATTTTCTGACCTGTAACAATAGAATAAAATGTTAAATACTTCCCCCAATACTTAATTTACATGAGTACCCCCTCCCTTGACCTTAATTGCCACCAACATTAACTGCTAACTTAGCAATGACTTACTACTCACTAATTCCTATCAAGTGCTTACCTCACGGGGAGACAATCCATAATATAAATCAGCTACCCTCAAGAGATATTCTAACAACTTCTGCTCCTGCTCATTAATGAAAACCCTGTTTCCACGACGTTAGCCAACATGAGGAAGCTCTCTCAACCCCTTCTCCAGTAGCTTCTTTCTCGCTTTACAGAATATGCACAGCGACATATGCCATACAACCGATCTGATTGACTTCCCATGCTCTGCTACATAATTTGACCCTCTTTTCAAAGTGTGGAGAGGTCGGTCTGTCTTTCTTTTCCATGATCTAGGCTAGAGGTCGACCGATTATGATTTTTCAACGCCGATACCGATTAAATCGGCCAATTTTTAATTTTTTTTTATTTGTAATAATGACAATTACAACAATACTGAATGAACACTTATTTTAACTTAATATAATACATCAATAAAATCAATTTAGCCTCAAATAAATAATGAAACGTGTTCAATTTGGTTTAAATAATGCAAAAACAAAGTGTTGGAGAAGAAAGTAAAAGTGCAATATGTGCTATGTAAGAAAGCTAACGTTTAAGTTCCTTGCTCAGAACATGAGAACATATGAAAGCTGGTGGTTCCTTTTAACATTGAGTCTTTAATATTCCCAGGTAAGAAGTTTTAGGTTGTAGTTATTACAGGAATTATAGGACTATTTCCCTCTATACATTTCCTGTAAATACATTTCCAAAAACCTGTTTACATTTTGAACATTTTTGTCAAAATTGCTCAAGTTCATTAAATTTAGTTGGAAATCATTGATGGACAACAATATTCAAACCTTGTCTCTGATTATCAAGCAAATTTAAGTAAGGACTGAGACTAGACCACTCAACACCTCTAGGAAAACCATTCTGGTGTGTGTTTGGCATTGACATTTTGCAATTGTCTTGCTGAAAAATAAAACTATATCGCAGGGTTAGGTTTTCAGAAGACTGAGGCAGGTTTTCCTCTAACATATTTCCTCTTCCATTAATATTTATTTAGATCTTTACAGGTTTTTTTAACGAATTGCTTTCACTTTGAAAATGTGGAGTATGTTGTTTTGCTCTGTGGTAAAAACATTGAATTAAATCCCCTTTTAGATTGAATTTTAATGCAGCAAAATGTAAAAGCAAGTTCAATGGAGTGCAGACTTTCTATAGGCACTGTAATATTCCCCAAGAACAACTGCAAAAATAATTTATTGAAACTGCTATTGAACAACAGGAAACCTTACATATTGTACCTTTTAATATAGATTCATAGATTAGATAGATTCATTGAAGGAATATACATAACTAACAAGTATTTACAGGTACTGCACATAAAAAAACGTAAGAAGTTGTTGGATTTATTTATTCTTCTGTGACAAAATACCAGTGGAGGGCTTCATGCATTTTTAGAATCCCTCTATTCTGAGCCGACACATTTCACAGAAAAAGGACTAGTGTTCCCATCACAATAATTTGGAGCCTTTTAAACCTACAGATAACTGAGCAGTCATCATTTAAGACCTGTTGTTCCTAAAACGTGAAACCCAGTCAACTTGCTCAGTGGGTTGTGGAAAGTCACTTCATTTTTCCAGGGACCTTATCAGGGTATGTGTGAATCTTGGCCTTCCCCTGCTGGAGTTTTAGGGAAGTGATCTTACTATCCAGCTCGTCCATAAACCCTTCATCCACAGATTCACTGTCCCCCTCCTCCCTCCCTCCAACTCCTTCCGTGGGCAAGAATATGTGAAGCTGTGTGCGTGCTGGCATAGAAGCGGCGGGAGGCGAAGATTGGCTGGGGAGGCTCAGGCAGGGCTTTCCTCTCACTGTTAGACCCTCCCAGTGTGACGACTGGCAGTGCTGCATCACCGGAGGACGGAGCTCGCCTTGCTCCTTGGCCAGGGTCAGACTTTGTGATCTGGGCTTCCCCAGCTTTGGGTTGGGTCTGATGGGGTAGGAGAAGTGGCTGTACACTGGTCTGTTACTCTGGTTCAGGTTCTTTCCTACTATTGTGTCACGGGACTTGCAGAGAGGCAGAGGTCGTTTCCGCAGAGGGCGGCGGTTAGGGGAAAAACCCTCGAACACGGCTCGTTCTCCCGGGGTGAATAGGGAGGGCTCGCTAATGCTGTGTGGAGAGGAATCAGACAGGTGGAGGTGGGATAGGGGCAAAGATAAGACACTGTGAAGGTGTGAAATGATATGAAATATTGACACTTTAAACATCCTGTAATCATTTGCGTATCAAGGGCCTAAACAGAAACAAAACAATTGCGTTCAAGCAAGCATTTTAGTCCTACACGGTCTCTTTCAATGAGACTCGATACTGTACTTCCTCAATGAAAATAACAGATGTACAGTATGAATGTCAACAATTACTGGTCAACAGCTTCCTTTGACAGGGAGTGTATTTAATATTTTTTTGGTTATTCAAAATCTGCATTCTAACTGACTGCAGCGGTGTGGTATCAGGGGGAGTGTTCCCAGTCGTGAGGGGTTTTAGTGCCTCACTCAGGTTTCTCCTCCAATCCCCCAAGACACAAACTCAGCATTGTTCTTGCACTACATTGTAGTTACACAGCGTCCCAAACAGAAATATATCCTCGTACACCTGAGATTTATAGAGGAAGACTTCTGTTATCAAAACATGTTGTGTATATATTGCCTAATTTGATAACTAATTGCTGGGAACTATACAATTTGCCTACAGAAGTTAAATCGGGGCAATTAAATAAAATTTTCAGACAAATCAGGAAATAATCTTTCCTTTCCTCATTATCTAATCAATTCACTGTATGATGAAACTAGATTATGAATCAATATCAGGATATATTTCAGATACATAGGCAACAGTTTATTACAAAGGATTCTTACACAATGTATCTTTTGAAAATTGCACCAATAAGAATACAGCACAAAACTCATTTATAGAGGTCCTCCATTATATCTGGTTTGCAAACACTTACGCAATTAAGTCCTCCAATAACAATAATGCATTCATGGGCCCCAGGCTGGTCCTAGTATGAGTATCAGCTTACCTGAGTGGAGTCGTGGTTGTCTGCCTGTGCGAGGCTTTAAAGGCAGCTAGGGAAGGCAGTCGGACACTGTCCCTTTGTCGTGTTCCATTGGGCTGAGGCAGTGCGAGCACAGAGTTGGACTTGAGGTAGGTTCGGACAAGAGCTCTGCTCCTTTGCATGGCTCTCCAGTGCCACAGCCTACCGCTGTCCAGGCTGAGGACAGGACCATCGGCGGTGCTCATGTCTCCCCCAGAAACAGCAGACTGTACAAGCCCGTCTGTGTACGCACTGGCGCACCTGGGGGTGCATGCAGCCAGGTGAGGCTGATCAATAATTCATGCCCATTAAAGATGTATCGATGAGGCAGCCCAGGTGGACACCACCTACTTTATACCCTCTCCCCATTTCCCTCTTCCAGAGGTCAACTTACACAGATAGCAGGGAACAGGCAGGGGCATTGGACGAAATGTAATGTAGCTTCAATATATCCCATTATTGCTGTTGCCGATTTAGCAATCAGGGTTGGTAAGACTCATCAATCCTTCACCCTAACACCATTCCAAAGCTGCTTTTGTTAATATTCATAACATTAAATAGTCTATTGTGAAACTGGGTACTGGGCTGCAGAAGGATCCGATGATCCACTCATAACTTTGTGCATATTAAGCAACAAAAAAAGTATGTGTGCGCCATACTTCATCTCTATTCAAACTTGAAAGTAGTCAAAAATTGTAGGGCAGCGTGATAAAAATACCTATTATTTTTCCAATTAATGTTTTTGTTCAGATTTGAGAAACTTGGAAGCATTCAAGTCGGAGCATTGACTAATTAAGTCTTATTCAGATTCAACATGAAGCAGAGTCCTAAACCACTGCTTTTAGGTTCTTTAAATTAATGGTCATGCAGCACATTCAGGAAGTAATCAGACACCTCTTTTTCCACATTGTTACGTTAAAGCCTTATTCTAAAATGTATTAAGTAAAAAAAGCAATCCTCAATTGACACACAAAACCTCATGACAAAGTGAACAGGTTCAGACATTTTAGCAAATGTATTAAAAAAAAAAGTAATACCTTATTTACATAATTTAAATACATTAGCCGTTTTCTAAAATGTGGAAAAAGGGTTCTGAATACTTTCTAAACGCCCCATGTAAGAATGATTAGTATTTCCTGCTCTTAGTGTACAGTTGATCTTTATGAAAGCAACAGGTCTTCGTGAGATATACCGAGAACATTTCTTCGATCATCTTGAAATGTCTACTATAAATGATAACGTTCAAATCATTTCTAGCTCATGGGCTTTGGGGAAATTTCAGGCACACATTCTCCATGCCTTCTGTTTCCTCGGTTTCAGCTTCCAGCACGGTGCCCCTTTCGCTGGACCATCTCCAGCAGTGACAGCCAACCCACAGGATACAAGCGTGATCCAGCACAGGGAAACATTGTACCTTGCCCTTAACTGTAACCGGACAAGAGGCTTCCGAGACAGGTCAGAATAGGAGTGTCTCAGCGAGTTTAAAAGCTTTGAGACACACAGAACAAGCTAAATAGGTATACAAAAATATATTCATGGCAGATCAATAAACATGTTAACTTTCACACTTGTTGATAATGGTAGGAGGATTTCCATGTTAAACCTGCACATTTAAGTTCAATCAGTTCTATTCAACTGTTGAATGAGGCAAGGGGAATACCAGAGGCAGTACTTTATTTTACATTGACACTTAATGGCACCTGAATTATGGTAATTTAACAAGCACCACTAGGCACAATTTAGTACCAATTGTGTTGAATTGTAAGAATATTGAATTTGTGTGGTAAACTCCAGTGGAAACCGTGCCATAAAATGAAGTGTTACCAGTGCTATTAGATAGCCATAACATCCCTGTGGATAGTTGTCAGATCTCTAGAGCTGCACTAGGACAATTACAGGTTTAATCAAAACAAAAAAAAAATGGACAAATCTCCAAGTTGAACCTTTTATTGCAATTTTGTGTAGAAAAATACATTTAAAATTTTTTTTTTTAAGAGTCTCCTGTTGAACTTCTAGCTTTTCTGCTGGTTGGATGCTGGGGCGGCATCACACTTCACGTCCGCCTGGTTCTTATGGGAGAAAAAATGTAACATATATTGAGTCGCTACAAATAACGTCATCCATTGGAAATGATCGACAAACATGAAATCAAGCAATAACAGCGCAACCACCTAGTTTTCCAAGGCCGTCTCCCGTCCCAGCACTAACCAGGCCCGTCCATGGCCACAAGCAAAAATAAAATAACTGGGTTAAACATTTTCTTTCTCCCCGAATTACCTCCCTTGGCTCATCTCTGCAACTTCTCAATGGGCTCGGAAGAGGCAAAGGTCGAGCCATGCGTCCTCCGAGACATGACCCGCCCGGCCCCCTACTTAACACACTGCTCGCTTAACCCAGATGTCAGCCTCAATGTGTGGGAGGAAAAACTGTTAGACTGAAAACCAGAGTCAGCTTGTCACTAGAGCACAATGAGTCAAGGAGAACCCCACCATCCAAACCCTCCCCTACCACGGACGGCGTTGGGCCAATTGTGCGCAGTCCTATGGGGCTCCCGGTCACAGCCGGTTGTGACACAGCATGAGATCAAACCTCAGGCTGTAGAGTGGTGCCTCAGCACTGCGGTGCAGTGCTTTTGACCACTGCGCCATTCAAGAACAAGCAACCACACTATTTAAACTAATGTGTTTGAGAATAGTTCAACCAACCTGCAGATCCATTTCCTTGCTTTAGGATAGACCATATCCTTGTTTTAGGATGGACCAGAGGCGCCCCTGCACAGGTTTGAACAGACATCAGTCTCTTCAGTTAACCTGCAACAACAAAAGAAAAACTTAAGTCAACAACTTCCACTAAGAATGAAGCAACTTTGTCAAAAATCAGGGGGGGTCCAGGAGTGCATGCTCCCCCCAAAAACATTTCCATTTGTTTAATATGAGCACTTAAGAGACTTAAGGCTTCAAAAAGGTAAACAATGTCTTAGCAACATGACATCAATTCAGACTAGTGCCCTTTGGTGTAATGACTAAAAGGCTTCCATCTAGCCCCTCTGCAGGTAGCTTACCATATGTTAAACCAGAAGCAGCTCCTCAGCCTCCTACAATCACTCGAGGCACCTGCAGTAAGAGAAAAACAATGAGCTCAAAGCTATGAATTACACTAGTGTAATTAGTGTACACTAGTACACAAATAACTGTAGATATGAGTGCTAAACTACAGGGATGTAGAGGACTTGAAAGTGGATTAGGCTTTTTGGAATTTAAATTACAAAAACTACAGTACATGCATGCACTAGATGTAAATGACAGATTGTTTAAAATGTTAAAATAACTTGTGCCAATTAATGTCAGACATTAAATCTTGACATACAGCGGGGAGAACAAGTATTCGATAACCTGCAATATCGGCAGTGTTTCCTACTTACAAAGCATGTAGAGGTCTGTAATTTTTATCATAGGTACACTTCAACTGTGAGAGATTGAATCTAAAACAACAATCCAGATAATCACATTGTATGATTTTTAAGCAATTCATTTGCATTTTATTGCATGACATAAGTATTTGATCACCTACCAACCAGTAAGAATTCCAGATCTCAGAGACCTGTTAGTTTTTCTTTAAGAAGCCCTCCTGTTCTCCACTCATAACCTGTATTAACTGCACCTGTTTGAACTCGCTACCTGTATAAAAGACACCTGTCCACACACTCAATCAAACAGACTCCAACCTCTCCACAATGGCCAAGACCAGAGAGCTGTGTAAGGACATCAGGGATAAAATTGTAGACCTGCACAAGGCTGGGATGGGCTACAGGACAATAGGCAAGCAGCTTGGTGAGAAGGCAACAACTGTTGGCGCAATTATTAGAAAATGGATGATGTTCAAGATGACAGTCAATCACCCTCGGTCTGGGGCTCCATGCAAGATCTCACCTCGTGGGGCATCAATGATCATGAGGAAGGTGAGGGATCAGCCCAGAACTACACGGCAGGACCTGGTTAATGACCTGAAGAGAGCTGGGACCACAGTCTCAAAGAAAACCATTAGTAACACACTACGCCGTCATGGATTAAAATGCTGCAGCGCACGCAAGGTCCCCCTGCTCAAGCCAGCGCATGTCCAGGCCCGTCTGAAATTTGCCAATGACCATCTGGATGATCCAGAGGAAGAATTTGAGAAGGTCATGTGGTCTGATGAGACAAAAATAGAGCTTTTGGGTCTAAACTCCACTTGCCGTGTTTGGAGGAAGAAGGATGAGTACAACCCCAAGAACACCATCCCAACCGTGAAGCATGGAGGTGGAAACATCATTGGGGATGCTTTTCTACAAAGGGGACAGGACAACTGCACCGTATTGAGGGGAGGATGGATGGGGCCATGTATCGCGAGATCTTGGCCAACAACCTCCTTCCCTCAGTAAGCGCATTGAAGATGGGTCGTGTCTGGGTCTTCAAGCATGACAACGACCCGAAACACACAGCCAGGGCAACTAAGGAGTGGCTCCGTAAGAAGCATCTCAAGGTCCTGGAGTGACCTAGCCAGTCTCCAGACCTGAACCCAATAGAACATCTTTGGAGGGAGCTGACAGTCCGTATTGCCCAGCGACAGCCCCGAAACCTGAAGGATCTGGAGAAGGTCTGCATGGAGGAGTGGGCTAAAAAACCTGGTCAAGAACTACAGGAAACGTATGATCTCTGTAATTGAAAACAAAGGTTTCTGTATCAAATATTAAGTTCTGCTTTTCTGATGTATCAAATACTTGTCATGCAATAAAATGCAAATTAATTACTTAAAAATCATACAATGTGATTTGCTGGAATTTTGTTTTAGATTCTGTCTCTCACAGTTGAAGTGTACGTATGATAAAAATGATAGAACTCTACATGCTTTGTAAGTAACAAAACCTGCAGAATCGGCAGTGTATCAAATACTTGTTCTCCCCACTGTAGTTAGGTATGTAGGCTACGTCACTTTATAGCAACATTTTTTGTAACTCCAGAGGGAACAGGCAAATGCATAAGAGCCATAACACCAATCATGCAAAAACATGAGGACTGAAAACAGTTACAAAGCAAGGTAAGCTTGACTTGGTTGACAGTGGAAAAGTATTGTTATTGCAAACCCCCCAAAACGTCAGGAGTTGCACCTAATGAAGACGCTTTCACCTTAAACATCATGATGGGCATTTGCGACGTCGGTCTTGCAGAACGAGTTTGGATAAAGGCATTGCCCTTTCCAGTAGAGGCCCTGAGGCCATGGAGGGTAGTTCTGGCATCACACTCTGAAGGGGATACGGAGAAGCAGACTGGCCACTCAAAGAGGAGACTCCCGAGGGGAAATGGATCACAGTGCAGACAGACACACTAGACAGCCCTAGGGCTGATTTCACTGCTCATGGTAGTTCTCTACACAAGACGCTTACAGTCCAAGATAACCAACACTAAGTTTGCTGCATGAGACACCGTTTACATACAAACTGCTACACCAAGGAGGTTGGCACAGTCCTTGTGAACTGAACCCTTTACAATTGGCTGGCTGGTCACTGGCTTGAGAATGTCACTGATATAAGACAGGAGGATTGATGATACCTCGAAGCATGAAATGCACTAGGGCTGTCCCCGACAAAAAAAATATATATAGGTCAACCGAGAGTAGTCTGTTCTTTCGACTAATCAATAGGTCAAAATGGAAAAAAAATGTGTATTTTCCCATATATAGACTTTGCGTGTTTTAATCAAATCAACTATATGCACTGAGCTTGTTTGATGCTTTAAGCACACTGTTGGATGAAATAATTACGACAAATGACTAGAGGGACTCCGACCACAATTGATTTGTGCCGGGCAGGGCTCAGACCTGCTGCTACCAAAAAAATAAATATAAGACAGCGTTTGACTTGTACCCGTTGTGTCCTCCTCCCTGCTGCAGCGACCACCACAGAACAGTTTATCGTCCGTGTTGCTGAAGCAGCAACATAAGAGCTATTTCTGAATGTAAATTTCAGTTACCCAAATGTTTAGGTTAAAACAATCCCTAAACCCTTGCTCTCTTTACGTGACACATGTAGGCCTATGCACTTGACCAATGGGGCATGACCTATACAATATCATAACCACATCAATAAATTGGTTAGAAACTACTAACTCCGTAACATGTGACAGCAAAATGGATGCAGAGCATGTGACAAATTAAGTCAGAACATGAATGTTTACTGGTTGCTCAGGTAAAAGGGGAAGTCAGATGTGTGGAATAACTGAATAGTTGTGGAAAATCTTGGAGATCAAGAAAAAAAAGACATACATACATACATACATACATACATACATACATACATACATACATACATACATACATACATACATACATACATACATACATACATACATACATACATACATACATACATACATACATACATACATACATACCATACATACCATACATACATACATACATACATACATACATACATACATACATACAATGGTGTGCCAAACTGCTGCGGTTAGATTTCAAACATTTCTGACCGTTTGGAAAAACATAAACACTAACCAAATATGCATACCAGAAAGTATTTTTTTGTAAAGCCTTTTACAGCAAGACTAAAAACAGTCGCATGCATTTGTGAATGCAATTGCAGAAATAGAGCAGTTTATTTACTGTTTAGGCTAATTATTCAATGGTTGCTTTATTATTATATATATATATTTTTTGAATGCTTCATTGCATTTAAAATCCAAATGACTCGTACGCTGTGTGATGACGAACAAATTAATTATCGCTACAATGGCGTACAATGATATATATATTGAAATACAGGCCCAAGTAAATTACAGTATTAAGACTAAACAGGATGCGCTCTTAGGCCTTACAGCTCAATGTTGGTTATACAAGGCTGTTATACTAAGCCTAATGATAATGACATCACTTATTATAATGATCATAATAATATCAAGATCGAGGGTTATTATACATCCTTTCTGATCATTTGGAACAGTGTACACACTAAATAAATAATACCAGAGGCTGTTCTAACAAAAAGTGTAACGCCTTTATTACAGCATATAGCAAAGACTAAAAACAGCCGAATTTGTGAAATTGTTTATTCCACGTGGTTGCATGGGAATAAGTAGGCTATTAATAAAACAGGCAACAGAAGCATGATCTGTCACGCACGTATACTACCGTTTGAGGCCGCTTAGAGAATTTATATATATGGCACATTTAGGCTATTGATTAAAGACATTAATTAAGTTGGGATTTCCTCACTTTTCCTAGACAAATATGTCAAGGGCTGTTTTCTTGTCACCTGCCTCCGCTGCATTTCTCTCAACACCAATGCGTTTAACATTTCTATTATGCACATAACATGGTCTGGGAAAAGGTGGCAATTCAACATTTGCACACACTGTATATAGACTTTTCTGATGTGTTATTGACTGTACGTTTGTTTATTTCATGTGTAACTGTTGTTTGTGTGTCGCACCACTTTGCTTTATCTTGGCCAGGTTGCAGTTGCAAATGAGAACTTGTTCTCAACTGGCCTACCTGGTTAAATAAAAGGTTAAATAAATAAAATTAAATGAACAGAGGACTGATATTTCAAAACCGCTGACAGCGACCGCTTGCAAACGAGGGAGAAAGCGCATGTTAAAAAAATATTATTTTAGTGTTGCACCATTGTCCTTAACAGTACACAATCAGTAGAACATGTCTGAGAGTGATGGACATGGCCATCCCCACAGGGCCTCCACAATGGATTTGTCCACGAAGACAGGCACGAACCAGACAGGTGTCTTGTACACCATTGACTTATTTTTTTTGCTGCTGCTCAACCAAGGAAATCTTGGTCAACATACACGGTCTATCGACCAAACAATCAACTAAATGGGGTCAGCCCTAAAATACAAAAGGGGGGGGAACAGGCTGCCATTTTTGGACAGAGTCACAGGTCTTTCCAAGGTACAGGAGAGAGAAAGAGAAAGTGCCTTCTTGTGTATGGTAGTTGCCACACTATAGTATCAAGTGAAGTGACCAAGTGCTCTTTATGAATAGCTAGGCTGTGAATGACCCAGATAGACCCAAACCCAGTCCCACAACGGTCCACCCACCCAAGAATAGCCCAGTGGATTAACACTTGAAAATGACACATTCTAGTTGATCTTAGCAATACACCAAAGTCACATTCTACAAACTTAGAGGCTGTTCCCAGCCTACTCAGTTGTCAAGTATAAAATTAAAATCAACAAGCTCATGTTTGCCATTTCCATTACAATCTCAGAGTACATAAATGAAAGCTGGGTGTAACAAAAGTCATAAGTCAAACTAAAACCTTCCTAAATGACCTAGGGGAGCAACTGAGAAAGTGTAAGAACCCATAATGATGAACCACACAACCAAGCAAATCTGGAAATTGGAGGTTGCCGATCACATATGCCCCCCCCCCACCCATGGCTGCACCCCTGCCCAGTCATGTGAAATCCATAGATTATTGCCTAATTAATTTATTTCCTTATATGAAATGTAACTCAGTAAAATCATTTAAATTGACACACACACACAGAGATCTCACAGCCCTTTGGTTTCACTATAAAATATGTTATGGCTTATAGTATAGGTCAAATGTGGTAGTCTGCCTATAACCATCCCGAGTAGGCATATTATGCCATTCCTATTCAGAGATTAGAGAAATGTATCAAAAATGTGCTATTATCAGGCTGGAAAAACCCACCCGCACTCGGCCCCGTCCCACCTACTCAGCCAGTCACGAGCCACTATTGCGTTGCGACTGTGGCATACTTATTACTAAAAGGTACGTGCTAAATAGTATGCAGTTTAAGCACAGAGTACGCTAGTATGGGTATTCGGAACATTGCAAATCTGAACCGCTGATAAAATACATTGACAATTACTCGTTAGGGGTCTTTAAGGAGTTTCTTTGCCGTAACATTGAATCGACTGGGCAAATATCACTTGCCAGTCCACTTAGAGCACACGTCAAGTCGAAATGAACATGGTCACCAGGTTGATTCTCACATCCCTAGACACACACAAAAAGTCTAGTGCTGAATATTGCTTGAGTCGAGCTATCGTTTCTGTATTGAAAATAACTAGTCCGACTTGAGTCGGAGTCCTGTGCTCGAGTACTACGATACACCTTAGCGGCTACATTTTGGCCTTGGTCTACATGATTTACGAAGGTTTGCAATAAAGGCAAAATAAATGATGTTTTAATATTAGGCAAACATTGGACAATGGACAGGCTTCACAAAATGCTTCCTCTATTACTTGATTAAACAGGAGGTCAAGATCAACAATAAAGATCCCGACCAACAACCAAAAGTCCCTTCTACAGGGCCAAGGAACCAGATAATTCAATGTCAAAAATACAATTGCCAGTAACACCCCCCCCCCTCCCATTGCACTTGTCATTACAGCTTGAAAGAAGTCTCAACAAAAGGAGTTGTGTTGATTGAACCAAAGTCAAGTTGTGGGTATACACCATCACACACTATTTGTTGAGCCAGTGACACAGCAGTCCATATACAGTTTGTTTCATACAGAGACCAGCTTCAGTCAGAAATGAAGGAAAAATACCAGATACTGCACAGGCTAAAAACACATTGCCACACGTTCACATACGGAGGGAAGAACGAGTACTGCACTGTGATTCCATTTTTCAGAAGTGTGATGCCAGAACCCCTGTACTGTCACATCACGTCAGGTGACAGAGGAAGTTAGAGCAGTACATGTTTGGCATTTAAACAAATCATTAACAGGAACACTTACCTTTTCAGTGGCTCTGTAAGCATACCTCTCGCTGCACACAAGTCCAGGCTCTACTGTCCACTGACTTCTGCAGAACTACTCATCCTCAACGTAACCAACTGCCGGAGCCTTTACTTGGAGCCTCTACTGTGGAATGGGGCAGGCTGGCTGTTGGATTTTATTGCACAGCTACTACACGCCCATGCACTCAAGACACTTGACAAAGACAAGCTTCTCGCTCCTGATTAGGTACGCAGGTCTCCTCAGTCTGCTGAAGGGTGACGGGGAATAAGGGGAAGTTCTACTATAGACTTCCATCGGTTATACAAGTCTGGCAACTATTTCAGAATACTTCAATAATCCATATAAAGCCAGGACAACAAATATATATATATATATATATATATATATATATATATATATATATATATATATATATATATATATATATATATATATATATAATAAATAAAACTAACTAAGGGGTGATCTACATTCCCACTACAGGTGCATAAACAAAGCTAGCTACATTTATTTTAACCATTAGTTTGTGTCCAGATCTGTGATTCCATCTGCAAACAGTATGACATGGCTGAGTTTAGGCAGGCAGCCCAATTCTTAAACTGTATCACCCACTAATTAGTCTTCTGACCAATCAGATCAGCTCTGAAAAGATCTGATGTGATTGGTCGAAAGAGCAATTAGTGGTGAAAATACCAGAACTGAGCTGCCTGTAAAAACAACCCAAAGCAACTGTGGTCATTGCCTTTGTTAACATAAGATCACCACAGATGGAGTTGAAATGTAATTTTAAAATGAGTCTGATCTTTCTTTCCCAGTACATTGCTACTTCTAGGCCTACATCCCACCGAGTTGACTGTAGGTCAACATTACTATAGCAAGTTGACCAACATGGTGAGTAGTCCAGGAAGAGCTGACTAAGAGTTCACCTAGAAACATACACCCTATGAAACACAGCCAGATCCAGCCTTCTTGTTATTCAGCCATTCTGGCAAACTGGCTTCATTCATTGTCTTCCAAATCACCTAGACACGTTGACAACACCCAGTTAGAATTTTAGATGGGGTGTCAGTTCCGATTTCAGTCACAGTGGGTTGCTATTTACTGTTCTGTTAATCAAACAACCATTTCCCCAACTGGTATCCCTGTTACATCACTGAAAACTGCTGAAAACTCTTCACTAAGGCAAGACTCTTCATCAGGTTGGTCTGTGTAAGACAAGTCACGGGAGTAAACTGTATTAAGTGCGACTCAGTTAGGCCTAGGACTTCTTGTTTTAGAAATGTCTCCTTACACACTGCAACCTTTAAAGTGGCCAAACCTGTCAAAGAAGAAATGTACACAAAAACAAACATACAGGAATAACATTGAATGTTTTATGGTATACATTACTTGTGTTAAGGTATCCAATCAGATTTGTTTAGACAACTGTTTGTAGTCATTTGAGTAACATTGAGCACAACCAATCAATATTTGTGCTGTAATTGTTTGAAATTGACAAAATTCTAAGAGCCTATTGAGTTCAAGTACACAGTGACTAGTGCAATTTCAACAGCGATGTAAAAAATATGGATGAGATTATTTTTAAACTTCTCGTAGGAGCACAAGTTTGATCTTCAATAAATAAAAATGTAACTACACGGACAATGTTCTCCATTCTCTGTAGCTTTCTTTGTAATTATATATCTACTTTTTTTGTTGTTGCTTACATCGCTGACATATCTACCCTTTGGTGTGCTGTGTCTTAAGTCTCAGATTTAGAGGTCCAATCGAGCAGTCTTAAAAATCAAGAACATTTATCGCAAGGGGCTGGTGTTTTCTTATCTCAACATCTCCATAAATGCGTGAAAGATAATGTTGACAGTTTTTAAACAATGTGCCCTAATCCTAAAAGGGATAGCTTGGGGTTTTAGCAATGAAGTCAGACGTAAAATGGTGGTCACAAGTCCGTCTCTGCGTCCAGTATAAGAGGTCATTTTGGGAGGAAATGCTAACTAGCTTAGCGCAAGGACTGGAAGTCCAGGTACAGCTAGCATCCTCAAGAATTCGTCTTTGCACTAAGCTGGCACTAGTTAGCACTGGCTTACGAAACTACCTCTAACTTTATTCTTAATGGAAGTAAAATGGTAGGCAGAAATTAATCAGACCCTTTGGAAGTGGATAAAGGTCTTCATTGCTAAAACCCCAAGCTATCCCTTTAATGATGTTTCAGACCTAGCTGTCCAATCTGTTCATGTGAAACTTCAAAGTGACTATAGTCTCTGGAATGAATCCGTTCACATCCCTGTTGGTTTATCAGTACTTAGGCTATGAAAGACACTAAAGAAATTCAGCAAAGGAGCCATGGACAAAGTGGAAGGCTGAAAAGTTCTACGATAGCTTGAAGGGTACCACTTCTCTCACAGTTCCCGTTTCTCATAATAACATGGCCATTTGAATTATGACCTAAGAACATCTGTCAGACAGTGGCTGAAACTGGAATTATTTAGGGTAACATTCTTAAATCGTTTTCATACATTCCCATGTATGATATACATTCCAATTAAACAGACTGAATGATGCAATATCAAGAGACAGTGGATGAATCAAGTGCTGCTTTGAGATGTTAAATGTGGTCAGAGGACTTTCAACCTCTGTTCAATAATATGTAGCCGACTTGGGAACAATACACGAGCCAAACATACTACCTTTTTGTCAACGCAAAGAAAGCAGCACAGTTGTCAAAAACCATAACACTTCAATTAGAGCTAGACAAATGATACTTTTAAAACAATTCTTAATGTAAGTCGCAAAAATCAAAGGGAATACATTTTTTTTACAAATCTGGAATTTTTATAAACAAACAATTCTAGAAGCATTAATTGCGTTTGACAACAGCACTGCTCATTTCCATTGTCAAAATTGGGCCCCAAAAGTACAATTTCTACCAGGCCTAATTGTGCTCTAAAATGTCAACTTTCTTTATCAATACTGTCCAGTATGCATATGTTGTTCCATTTAGTTCACATGGTGATAATTTACATTATAAAGTTGCTGTTCACCCCCGGCGCCCAACATAATAAACCTCTAGGGAAAAAGGCTTGTCAACTCTTGCTGGGCTTATTTAGGACTCAAAATTGGGTTCAAATAAACTTTAAGAAGGTTTGGAAAGAACCAAATTAGGTCTTTATTGTAAAGTTACATGTTTTTAGTTCAAATCTTAAATGGCACAAAACACAGCCATAGAAAGGTGAGAAAAGTTGACACTTATCACCATTTACGACACGGGCACGATACAACTGGAAAGAAAGTTATACATAGGTGGGATAGCGCTATGTGATTACTGAGGGTGACCAATTCATCAATTTCACACTACAAATACAAAAGAAAAAAAGAAAAACCTAACTTGCCATAAAATGAATGAGTCCTCAGGCTAAAGTGCAAGAACACTTTCAACTGAAATATAACAATGACTCAATGTGAAGATGTTCAGAGAACCTACACAAAAACACTGCTATGAGGGACACTGAAAATATTTAAAAGCGGGGCTTCTTGGCAGGCCCATCAAACTCCTCACGGACCCTGCCAAACCCTTGGTTGTTAGGACCCATTGCCCCCCGGCCTCCCTGAGGGAAGTTCCGCTCGTTGCGCTATAGGGATCAACAACCATACCAAGGAAGCAGATTGAGGGGGTGAGGGGAAGGCAGTGCGATGGCACGCAGTTCAAGTCCATATTCAGGGGAGAAGTAAGGGGGGGTAGAAAGAGAGTTGGTTTTGTTTGAGAGCCATGACAAAATAAACAGCAGAAGACATGTCCAAGGGAAACGTTCGTTGAAATAGTTCCAATACGTAGATCCACAGGTGCCACAGGTAACATACGGAGAAGGAAGAAAGGGTAATGTTTTCGTTAGTTATGTCCTACCATAGTTTGCTGTGCATGCCAAAGGCTGGGCTACATCACTCACTACTGGCATCATATGGAGCATTGAGGGGAAGCCTGCCAGTTTGCTATGGCCCGAAGGCTCAAAGATTAAGTATAATGCCAAAATGTACAGGTTGGCCAGACTGGTCTGTTGATAAATGCACTTCAGTGCTATACTTCCACTTTCTTAAACGCTTAAAAAAAAAGACATATCAGGCCTATTTTCAGATATAGCTGTAACCCCATTGTTGCTCATCTTGCCTCTATTGCTTAATTACACAAGTAATACTGAACAACTACAGTATTGCTGGCCTGCCAAACAGCAATAAAAATGGGAAATATATGATTTTAATCAATGAGCCTACATCAAGTCTTGCCCAGTTGTTAAACTTAACTTTCATAGCCTTAGTAAAAAAACAACTTAAGGCAGGAATGAATTTCACATTACAAACTACAAGCTTGAGTCTACTGGCTCACCATAGACTAGGCCTAATTCAAATAGCTGTTCATTGGCCTAATCCTGCCATGTTATTCGGTTGGTCAATGCTTTATAGTGCTATTTCTCCAACCATACCTTCTACAATTTACTATGCATCACATATGTGTAAATATGCCGTCAGTTGGGCAAATGATGCCAACACTGGTTAAGACTCTTTTCACTGAAGTTCCACAGCGTTTGTGGCAAACTGATCTAAGTTCCTGGACCAAAAAGACCTTGGTTCATTTTGTATACACACACACAAAACGGTCACCCTGCTCCTGCACAACACAATCTTATCATTCTTAAGTGCTAAATTTTTTATGTAAATGGCATGTTATAGGGTCTACACACTTTAGTGATTTGGCTTGTTTTTGAAAATAGTGCAGCAGCCGCAATTCACTTCCTCATTGCTCAGTCTCAGGGCATGCAAAAGACACGAACAAAAACAAAAGAAATTACCCAAAATGTCCTTTTAGAAACACACTCCAAGTATAGGGATGTAGGTCTTTAGATGTTGTATACATGACATGGTATCATTCCCAACTTTATATTACTTTTTTTTGGAACTCAAGACCTACCAGCGGTGCTGCGCTGTCTATGCCCATGTACTACAGGGACACGCTCTGCATTGCACAGCTGCATGGGGAACTAAACCAAAACGGATTAGAAACCATGGGTTGGAAATAGAGGTTGACCGATTAATCGGAATGGCAGATTAATTAGGGCCGATTTCAAGTTTTCATAACAAATCGGAAATCGTAAATTGATTTTTTTTTTTTATACCTTTATTTAACTAGGCATGTCAGTTAAGAACACATTCTTATTTTCAATGACGGCCTAGGAACTGTGGGTTAACTGCCTCGTTCAGGGGCAGAATGACAGATTTTCACCTTGTCAGCTCGGGGGACTCAATCTTGCAACCTTACAGTTAACTAGTCTAACACAATAACGACCTGCCTCTCTCTCGTTGCACTCCACAAGGAGACTGCCTGTTACGCGAATTCAGTAAGCCAAGGTAAGTTGCTAGCTAGCATTAAACTTACCAATCAATCATCATTAAACAATCAATCATAATCACAAGTTAACTACACATGGTTGATGATATTACTAGATATTATCTAGCGTGTCCTGCGTTGCATATAATCTGACTGAGCATACAAGCATCTAAGTATCTGACTGAGCGGTGGTAGGCAGAAGCAGGCGCGTAAACATTCATTCAAACAGCACTTGTGCGTTTTGCCAGCAGCTCTTCGTTGTGCGTCAAGCATTGCACTGTTTATGACTTCAAGCCTATCAACTCCCGAGATGAGGCTGGTGTAACCGAAATGAAATGGCTAGCTAGTTAGTGCGCGCTAAACGTCACTCGCTCCGAGCCTTCTAGTAGTTGTTCCCCTTGCTCTGCATGGGTAACGCTGCTTCGATGGTGGCTGTTGTCATTGTGTTGCTGGTTCGAGCCCAGGCAGGGGCGAGGAGAGGGACGGAAGCTATACTGTTACACTGGCAATACTAAAGTGCCTATAAGAACATCCAATAGTCAAAGGTATATGAAATACAAATGGTATTGAGGGAAATAGTCCTATAATAACCACAACCTAAAACTTCTTACCTGGGAATATTGAAGACTCATGTTAAAAAGAACCACCAGCTTCATATGTTCTCATGTTCTGACCAAGGAACTTAAACGTTAGCTTTCTTACATGGCACATATTGCACTTTTACTTTCTTCTCCAACACTTTGTTTTTGCATTATTTAAACCAAATTGAACATGTTTCATTATTTGAGGCTAAATTGATTGTATTGATGTATTATATTAAGTTAAAATAAGTGTTCATTCAGTATTGTTGTAATTGTCATTATTACAAATAAAATAAGTCGATTAAATCGGTATCGGCTCAATTGGGCCTCCAATAATCGACATCGCCGTTGAAAAATCATAATCGGTCGACCTCTAGTTGGAACCAAAATTATTTCCCCAATTGTTTCCTTCTGAATATATCATTTTCTCTCTTTGTTCCATTTCACTGCTCCAACCAGCAAAACCATAAACAATTGCAGGTTAATTTACTTATTTTTTTGTTCCTTTTTGAAACCTTCTAGATGTAAAGTCCCCTGATTAGGGGACCTGCAAGGTTCTGGTACCGACCAAAACGTTTACGCTTATTAATCAATCTGTGAACGTACATTTTAAAAGGTGAGATTTAAACCTTTGAGTATGTAGCATTACTAGTTATTGTTTTAATTTGGATCACATTGATTACACTTAATTGGTTAAACCCCTGGAATGTTTTAAATTTAGTGCGACAAACTACTTCACCAATCAGTGCGGATAGAGCAGCGTGCTATTGAACGGGTCAGCGAGTTAATCTGTATAGTAAAGTCGTTAAGATCTAATTCTATTTTGCCGTAAACAGCATGGTTTAATCATAATTAAAGAAACACACTGTGCCAGTCACAGTGAGGGTGCGAGATGCAACTTAAATGAGAAAGCGTGCCTTGAAGCGCTGGGCATCTTATCACATGCATGATCTGAATTAATCCCACAATTATACATACGGAGGAGTGGCTTCTATGGAAGGACTTTGAATGTCTGAACTTCTGAGTTGGTTTAACGTTGGACAAGAGCAAACATTAGCTCGCAAGCTTTGGTGCGCAGTGCAGCACTATAAAAACACATCTTACCTTACTGTAGTTAAAGACACCCTACACTCCACCATTTCCTGGTTGCTAAAAGCCTCATTTCAGTTTGTGACAAAACAAGCAAGTACAGCTAACCATTGTACCATCTAAACCGCTGCGAAAAATGCTCTAGAAGCAAAAATATTGTTTTCAAGCTGGTGTACAAACCCTAAAGTAAAAGACGCAAAAACAAAACTTAAGAACGAGAAGCATAGAAAGTGCACATAAAACAGATCTACCGCTTCTTAGACAAACTTTCAATGAGAATGACAACTCTACAACACATTTCTATGTTCATTTGGTAATGTCACCCAAACGGTTAATTACTGCAGCTTTAATAAATACAATGTGAAACATCATATAGTATCGAACTTAACTAGCATTGAAAAAGCAAATCCATTCTTTTAAACATCTCCCTAATTTCCAAATCATGCATCAGTAGGCTACAGTAACTAACCTATTCTTCAGAGGGGAAACACACACGCACAGATTTCCAGCTGGCAGGCAGAGGCTGGAATAAGTTTCAGTGAAGGCTTTGCATAGGAGCTTTGTTCTAATTATTGTGGGACCGATTTTTTTTTATAGCCCAGAACGTAAAATTACATTATTAACCGGTTCCCATGCTTTTAGAATAATGGTTCTGTTCCGGAACAGTATAGATCACATTTGGTTCCAGTTTGCAGTCTGTTCCCTGAACCGATTCCAAACCTGGATTAGAATGTTGTGGAAAAAAGTTCGGAATAACACAATTTCATGTGTACACATCTGAAGACCTATACAACTACACTGAGAGCGTGTCCATTTCTTAAAATACATATTTGAGTACTTTTGTTACCATCTTTTGTGCGACCCGATATGGCACAACGAGCAATCAAGAAGTGTATCGCAGCTTAGGTAAGTGTCAAAAACAAGCCAAAATGCACAAAATAAAAAAAGGTTTTCTGGACCCTTCTAGAACATTCCATTTACATCAGAAATAGAGATTGACTTTAGAAATAGGAAAATCCTCCTTTCAGGTGTTCTACAAATTTGTAGACAGAGCCCCCCACACTTTAAAATGCCAAAACTCAAAATGAGTTATCACATACAGGTATGTTGATCTAGGCACATGGTGTAAAAAGTGTATGTATTAATTGTTCATTCTATTTGGAAGGTAGTCGCAGCCGTACCAGCTCTTTTGTTCAAACTAATAAATACTTGGCCGTGAAGTGAACTTGACTAAATGGATCCTGATTAGTCATAGCTTCCATGTGTGTAGCGGCAAGAACAGCTAGTCAAGCCAGTAACATGTCTACTAGCCATCTTACATTCTGGGTAAGAGGATCTCTGCGATCACTGCACTAAAAGTTAGGTTCATACTGCATTGCTTGCAGTGAAGAACAGAAAAATGGATGTGGTGCTATCAGTAAGAAATACACTAGATACGTTGTCGAACTGTACAATCCATTATTGAATACCAATAACTGCTCACCCATTGCAAAAGCAGCCGACCAGCTGTGTTGTTTTTCTATCAGATCGTTTGCCACCCTTACGTCAAAATAGCTGTGTTCCATTACATTAATTGATATATCCTTGACAGTATACCAACTTATACAAAGCACAAGTTGTATCCATTTTAATGGACTTGAACAGCTTTGCGTCAGACCATTTCTAAGTTACCAACCAGACATCTAACTGGTCAACTTACTAATTGTATGTAACCTATAACACAAAAGGACATTAATACACCTGCCTGCCATAGGCCTAATGTGGATGCCTTAATCACATTCTGGGCATTATTTCACTCACAGGGTACAAATAGTACAGGTATCCAGCAAGCAGTCCCAGGGCAATGCCTGTCACCATCAGTTCTTCGTATTGTGTTTTGCAAGTTGCACTAAAAGAGCTTACTCATTAGCTTAATGTTATGTCAAAAGACATGTTTGCTTCAAAAAGCAACCTGCACTAAAAAACCCATCATTTGAATTGCTTGGACATGGTGGTGGCTGGGAAAATGTTAAAACAACTGCCATGCCACAAGAGAACATTGCAGGAAGTTCACTTTTCACACTGAAGCCCCTAAAAAAATACTTCCAGGTTACACCGAGACACCATCTATACCATTTCATGTGATCGCTTGAAGTTCAATGACAGTATGGGAAAGTGTTTCAACTAAAAAGGTTTTCCACCCAAAAAAATGCTGTCAGGTGACATCTTTCCACTTGCCAAGAAAATGTGCCTGTCTGGCTCACACAAGACAGGGCTTGCAATAGGTCTATTACACGAAGTAGGAGCTTTAAGAAAGCAATTCACTGGGTTTAGTACAGGTTGATTATTTTCAGCTGAAAAACAGGCTGTAAGAGTGGAGGAACTGAGGGGACATGCTGCTGCTGAAAGCTGCTACGTACAAATTTAATATCGACATGGTATTGACGCCTATGAAGACACTACACTGTCAGCACACAAGCTTCGAACCTGGGCCGACCGGCGCAAAACCATCCACTTCACTCTCCCAGATGACAACTACAGCAACCAGTGGAGGAAACCACCCCCAATTTGTCTTCTACTCCATTTGGAATACATTACCATTTCATTGGGCATCATGGCTCCCCCAGCGTTAGGTCCACCCATGCCTTGGAGTCCCATGGGGAACTTCTGGTTGGGTGAGCCAAATTGATTGTCTAGTTGGGACAACATGTCAAACATTACAATGAGTCATGGCAGCCCTCAGGGGGAAATGTTGTCATATATGTTTATAAAGCAGTCTCAAACTTCTTACTCTCATTTCAAAACAACAAGCTGAAAATAAATCTATTTTTTATTTTACAAATCATTAAAAAATATAAAGATTCACTACTCACCAGCCATGCCCATGGCACCACCCTGAGTCAATCTCATATCCCTCTGTAAAATCAATACCGTAAGAACACGCATTTTCCTCAAATGCAAATGTAAAGGTCTGAATGGTGATATGGCACTCTGCTCAGCTTACATTGTCCATGAAGTTCCCACTTCTGTAGGCCTCCTCCCGCTTGCGCCGGATTTGCTCCTCAATCTCCCTCTGGCGGAGCGTCTCCTCCTCACGTATGCGACGTTCCTCCTCCTGCCTGTAAAGCACACTGCCACGTTTTAGTAACACTCCAATAAATTGTGTGTTAAACAGTTATTCAAACCAGTTTCAATACCTGAGCTGCATCTCTTTCCTCTTCTGCATCTCCGCACTGTGCATCTCCTCCATGCGTCGTAGCTCCTCCTCACGCCTCAGCAGATCTAAACAGTGTACGAACATACATGTAAGACACAGCAACATCTAACTAGCCTTCCATTTTGAGAAGGGGTTGTCTCTGGTCCAGTTAAGCTTGCCTTGGCGGATCATGTTGGCCTGGTGCACATGGAAAGCATCGTCCATCTCGCCCTCCAGTTTCTCACGGGCTTCGCGGATGTTCTTCTCCACTTGCTGGCGCTGCTGCTTCTCCATGTCGTCCAGGGACTTCCAACGCTTAGAGTACTCAAACTCAAAAGTGCCAGGACGGGCAAACCTGGGAGGCTCCTCCCGCTCCCTGCAGGTGTTAGAATAGAAACCAACTTGTAATCAAGACATACAACAAAAAGTGGTACTCAAGAGGGGTAATCATTCTCTGAAAAATCAACCGCAATGGGTCTTTAACTGTGTGGTATCTGCTAACCCAACCCCCGACCTCTGGTAAACACTACCCAGTGACTTTAGCCCAATGAGTACCCACTGTACTGCAGGCACATTTGGACTTTTTTGGGGAGGATACTTTTTACCCCACTCTCTCCCCAACTTCGTAATATCCACTTCGGCACTTAGTCATGTCCTGTTGCTGCAACTCCCGTACAGACTCGGGAGAGTTGAAGCTAGAGAGTCATTGGTTCTCCAAAACACGACCCTGCCACTGCCACGACCCGACCGCTATGCATCTGGCAACCGTGTCAGCGTGCATGCGCCCAGCCCGCCACAGGAGTCGCTACAGCAATGGGACAAGGACATCCCGGCCAGCTAAACCCTCCCCTAACTCGGACGACGCTGGGCCATTTGTGCATCGCCTCATGGGTCTCCCGGTCGAGGGCCGGGCTGTTACAGCCCGGCTTTGAACCGGGATCTGTAATGACACCTCAAGCACTGGGATGCAGTGCCTTAGACTGCTGTGCCACTCGGGAGGAGTGCTTTGACTTCTAACCCCCATTAAACATTGTGTTTTTGAGCTACAAACTTTTGGATTCGTCCATTTCTTCTGAATCCATGGATAGTAGGCATGCGTAATTAACGGGGGGCTGAGCTAGAGTGGTGTTGGTGAGACAAGGGCAGATCCTGAAGAGGCCCAGGCCGGGTCTTTTATACAAACTTAAAAGCCATCTATGAAAAGCAGACACTCTTACAAACATGTAACATGTTTTGCTCTATGGCACTCACAAACTACAAAAGAGTTGTTTGAAGTTGTTTTTTTTCTACATAGAATATCATTGGAAGACATTGTGTCCATAATATATAGTGCATTCGTAAAGTACAGACACCTTCACTTTTTCCACTTTGTTAAATTATAGCCTTATTCTAAAATGTATTAAATAGTTATGTCCCCCTCAATCTACACACAATATCCCATATTGACAAAGCATAAACAGGTTTAAGACATTTTTGCAAGTAAAAAAATGATCATACATTTGAAGTATTCAGACCATTTACTCAGTACTTTGTTGAAGCACCTCTGGCAGCGCTTACAGCCTTGAGTCTTCATTGGGTATGATGTTACAAGCTTGACATCTTAGCTTGGCACACCACAGTTCTCTGCAGATCCTCTCAAGATCTGTCAGGTTGGACGAGGAAGCGTCGCTGCGCCGCTATCTTCCGGTCGCTCCAGAGATGTTTGATCAGGTTCAAGTGCGGGCTCTGGCTGGGCCACTCAAGGACATTCAGAGACTTGTCCTGAACCCACACCTGCATCGTCTTGGCTGTGTGCTTACAGTCGTTGTCCTGTTGGAAGGCGAACCTTCACCCCAGACGGAGGTCCTGAGCGCTCTGGAGTTCTCTGTACTTTGCTCCTTTCATCTTTTCCTCGATCCTGACTAGTCTCCTAGTCCCTGAAAAACATCCCCACAGAATGATGCTGCAACCCCCATGCTTCACAGTAGGGATGGTGCCAGGTTTCCTCCTGAAGTGACACTTGTCATTTAGGCCAAAGCGTTCAATCTTGGTGTAATCATACCAGAAGATCTTGTTTAAGTCTTTTAGTTGCCTTTTGGCAAACTCCAAGCTGGCTGTCATGTGCTTTTTACTAAGGAGTGGCATCCTTCTGGCCACTACCATAAAGGCCTGATTGGTGGAATGCTACAGAAATGCTTGTCCTTCTGGAAGGTTATCCCATCTCCACAGAGGAACTCCGGAGCTGTGTCAGTGACCATAGGGTTCTTGGTCACCTCGCCGACTAAGGCCCTTCTCCCCCAATAGCTCAGTTTGGCCATGCAGCCAGCTCCAGGAAGAGTCTTGGTGGTTCCAAACTTATTCCACTTAAGAATGATGGAGGCCACTGCATTCTTGGGGACCTTCAATGCTGCAGACACAATCCTGTCTCAGAGCTCTGCGGACAATTCCGTCGACCTCATGGCATGGTTTTGGCTCTAACATGCACTGTCAACCGTGGAATCTTATATAGGACAGGTGTGTGCCTTTCCATCATGTCCAATCAATTTAATTTACCACAGTTGGACTCCAATCAAGTTGTGGAAACATCATGAAACAGGATGCACCTGAGCCCAATTTCAATTATCATGATTGCTAATCTGCAATCAATGGCAAATAAAATTGATAATCTTAGGTCATCCTACCAACCGGGGGATAGAAGCTGTAAGGTCATTAGCAAAGATGAAAATGCTGACCAAGAAGCGGCGCTCCTAGTGGCCGGGGACTTTAATGCAGGCAAACTTTAATCAGTGTCACCACATTTTGTGCAACCTTGGGGGGGAAAAAAAATCATACACCACCTTTACTCCACACACGGAGATGCATACAAAGGTCTCCCCCACCCTCCATTTGGCAAATCTGACAATTGCATCCTCCTGATTCTTCAACTGTCTTCACTTTGTCATTATGGAGTATTGTGTTTAGGTGGAAGATAAATTATTTCATCCATTTTAGAATAAGGCTGTAACGTAACAAAATGTTGATAAGGTCAAGGGGTCTAAATACTTTCCGAATGCACTGTATAAGCGCACATAGTTGCTATCACAAATGCCAAACAGTTGTCACTGACTAGTTGGATATTAGTTTCCCAGTGAGCATTCGCATAAATTCATTATTTATGCTTTGGCGGACCTCATTTGACATTCATCAATTAAACTCATAAAATCAACTTGTAGCCCTGGTTGTACTGCAAATGAAATTGTAAAACACTTCATTTTGATGCTAGATATTAGGATAGGACATGTATATAAATTAAAGTTAGCAGATTTTTGCTCGGATCTCGGGACTGATGGTGTTAGTGTAATTTTCATGCTCTGTGGAAAGCACCTAGCTACAATAGCTACAGTTCCATACCTTTGGGGGCAGGGTGGCAGGTAGTCTAGTGGTTAGAGCATTGGGCCAGTAACCGAAAGGTTGCTAGATTGAATCCCCCGAGGTGACAAGGTAAAAATCTGCCGTTCTGCTCCTGAACAAGGCAGTTCACCCACTGTTCCATTGTAAATAAGAATTTGTTCTTAACTGACTTGCTAGTGAAAAAGGTTGAATACATTTTTTTCAATGTAAAAAATAAATACCTCAATATGAACATCAAAGGAATGCTGGGGGGGGGGGGGGGGGGGGGGGAGAGATAAGAAAATACAAAAAGCCATATGCTATTGATTTAAGGCTATTTAGTTATATGAGGTGAGGGTTACTTATGATAGTTGTGATTCTTCTGTGCCAGTTTTTCTGGCAGACCATCCTCATCATCGTATTGTTCAAGGGGCTCAACGACAATTGGACGAGGTGACCTAAGACATCAAAAGTACCAATTAATTACAGCATGTGAGCCTTTAGGGGAAAGATTCATTTGTATTTCATGTTCTACTGAATGGTACCAAATTCATGTAAATCACTTACGTGGTGAGCAAGAAGACTCCATCATTGCAACGATCTAGTGCCTTTCGTGCAGCAGGTTTAGAGGCAAATTCGACAATGCCCTTGCCAGTGGAGCGCCCGCGATCATCTACAATTACCACAGCCCTCTCCACCACTCCAAACTGGGAAAAGGCCTCCTCCAGTAGCTCATTGGAAACAAAAGGTGATAAATTCTTCACAGACAGTGCAGCCGAGTGAGTTGCAAAGCGCACCCGAAGCGGTCTGCCTTTCATGGGTACATCATCCAGCTCAGCTTTAGCTATCTCAGCCAATGCACGGGATTCCTGGAATGGTAGAAATTTGGCTTTTAATTTGATTGAGTTGTTAGTGGGTAGTTTTAAGATTAAATGGTTAAAAAGTACTCAAAAGCGACAACATTCATCCTAATTGTCCGGTTTACCCTAGACAAGGCATTAAAGACCAAAAATTACAACATTTATAACTACCAAAAGGACAATGTTTATGTTAACTAGTGTAGTGCACTTACAAGGCGTATGAAGCCAAAGCCTTTGTTTTTGTTGATGAAAATCTCACTGGGCTCGCCATACTTTGCAAACAGCTTCTTGAATGTGTCATCTGAGATATCGTTGGGAAGGTTTCCAATGAAAAGGCGGCATCGTTGAGTGTATGTCTTCTCGCCAGGTCTGCGCAACGAGGACAATGTCGCTCTCAACTCCTACAGACAGATACAACGTTCAGTTCAGATTCCAAAACTACAATGTTTAGCCTGACAAATGCCCTTGATATTATGTTACTAGAACATAACTAATTAGGTGATTATGTCGCTCCTGATGACTCGCTTTTCAAATGTCTAGAAATGTACACATTTCGTGCTCTTGTTGGAAGCAATCACTCCCCTATTGCTGACTATCAATGATCTATAACTGGGCTAATAACTCACTAACTAGCAAAGGATATGCACAAAATGTGCAAATGGCTATATGCAGCTCTTGCTTTGATCTCAAAACAAGTTTATCTACTCACTACCACAGCTGTAAACACAGTCCAGTTCAAAGTAAATGGCAATGGTCTATTTGCATACAGGCCTACAGCAGCTCTGATTGGTTATGCTGCACAGGTCTGGGTCGAGAATGGCCGGAGTAGTGCGTGTCAATACAATAGAATCCTACTACGACGTGTTCTGCCTACAACAAAATCTATTGCATAGTTTGTTTTGGTCTGTTGCATTGAGAAAGTGTCTAATATTGTTTTGATTCGATCACAATTGCCACAGTAAAGGGAAACGTTAATAGTGTTATTAACAGGGAAAAACTCTAGAAAGTTGAGTTAAGTTCAATAACTAATTAATATTAATAACTAAATACACTTTCACTGTATCAACCTCATCTATCAGAAGGCGACTTCGATTCCTTTTTTGATAAACTCTGTTAAGCCTAGAGCAGATTCTGATAGTGAACGAAAATAAACAACGTGCAACAATTGAAACAATTTCACTTAGTCAATTTAAATAAATAAATTAGAACAGTTCATAGAAGATGGAGTTATACTGTTTTTAAGGGCCTTTGACACTTTAGAGCACAACTTTATTTAGAACTCTACTTTTGGGTTCGGGGAGAATTTTTTAAACCTCTCTGCGCACCGAACCCATTAGCGGGATTAAATTCGACAACATACGGTGATCCCTACATAAATAGTTATATTAAACATTAATGAAAATACAAGTGTCTCACATGGTTCGAAAGCCTAGAATCTTAATAATCCAACTGTGTTGTCAGATTTAAAAAAGGATTTACAGCGAAAGAATACGATGCGATTATCTGAGGACAGAGTGAACTATTTCAACCAATCACAAATTTCAATAAAATAAATTGTTTACCTTTGACAATCTTCCTGTTTGCAATCCCAATGCTCATTGTTACACAATGAATGGTCTTTTGTTTGATAAAAACAATTTTTTTAGCCTAACACAAAACATTTTGTGTACTGCTTGTGTCGTGAATTCCGCCTCATTCAATTTGACGACACATTCGATGTAAATACACACACAAAACGTGACTTTATCCAGTCATGTTTGGTTTCATTGCAATCAACTGGTTTATTTGTAACAACCAAACTTGATGGGTCATTTCGCGGGACGTATTGACTGAAAGAAACCGATTTGAAGACAACAAGTAATGACATCATTGTGCACCAATGATATGACCGCTGTTTCGTTGATTGACTATTTTAACCCAATGACCGCTGATCATCTTGAAATCTAGCTGGGTAGATAGCCAATGAGCCGAGGTAAACGGTAATATGTAATGGTTGTGTTGGAAGACCAACCCATGTAGTAAACTCCTGCGTAAAGACGGTCATTCGCCATTGAAGATTCATACTGGAAGGAGCCAAGCTTGTTACGCACAGCACTATTTCAATAACGCGCATCTTCAGCTGTTTATATATCGAACATCATGGCGAATCAGAAAGCTCAATCTAAGACTAGATATACGAGTGTAGACAAAATTATAGAGGAAATTGATCGTGATAGAGAAACAGATCTGCTTTTGGAAGACGATTCAGTTAGCGACCATAGCTATGACTCCAAAATGGAAGCATATTTGTTGAACAGAGAGGACATTGTTTTGGACTGGTAAGTTCTTCTCAGGCTAATGTCGTTGTTTGAAATTAATAATATAAAATATTGTTTGTGATTTTTTAAAACATTTTATTTGCAATATATAAAAATGTAATGAAATGTGTAAAGTACACATTGGCTATGCGTTGTGGGTGGGGGTATGTTTGTATGTATGTGAATGACCCATAGCCTGTGTGTGTGTGTGTGTGTGTGTATATATATATATAAAAATGGAATAGAATGTAACACCAAACCCACACAGCGACCATGCGTCCTCCATAGTCTACATATTATGGATTAGAGGGAGCATGGTCGAGATGCGTGTCTGCCGCTCCACCCCACCCCTACATGAAATAGCCTATTTGAGGCAGGCCCACAACAATGGCCAAAGTGAAATGGAACAGCACGTTATGATACAAGGCTGATATGTGAAACTATTCTAACTGAAAATTTTCTTTCAGTTACACTGACTCCGAATGCGAGCCCCCAGTGCCAACCTGTTGTCTCCGGCTCCACACCTCCCGGGCCATCTAGAGGTGTGAAGGCACTGACAAAGCGTAGGAGGGGAAGTGTGCCACCTGCTAACGAAGGGACAGAAGGGCGTTGGCACACTGCCCTAGAAGATGATGTGGAGCCACCTCAACCAACATTTAGACCAAAAAGGAAGCCAGGACCTCAGCTGAACATGACTGCAACGTACAGCCCCCTTCAGCTTTTTCAGCTGTTTTTCACCCAATCCGTTGTGGATTCGCTCGTGTCTAACACGAATAAGTATGGGGAGAAGAAGTAAGCAGGCAAAAGGGTAGCATGGAAGCCCATATCCATGTCAGACTTTTTCTGCTACCTTTCACTGGTTGTCTACATGGGGCTGGTGAAGCTGAAAAGCCTGAGGGACTACTGGAAAACAATCTCTCTACCAACTGCCTTTCCACATGACTTATGTCCTGCAAAACGTTTCTGGTTCTCTCACAGGCGCTTCACATCAGTGACCCAAAGGTTGATGAAGCAAATGACAAGAAGAGAGGCACAGCAACATTTGATAGACTGTGCAAAATAAAACCTTTCTACTACTACAGCATTGTTGAGGCCTGCAAAACCTACTTTCAGCCAGCCCAGAATGTGTCAATAGATGAGAGGATGGTAGCCGCAAAGGCCAGAATTGGCCTCAAACAATACACGAGGAACAAACCAACCAAGTGGGGTTACAAGCTGTATGTGTTGGCTGATTGTGTGTGGCTACACATGCAATTTTTTTGTCTATGAGGGGAAGAACAGTTTTGCTACCGGTAAGGGACTTAGCTTTGACTCTAATGGAGTTATTCGATTTTCAACTGCTAGGGAAGGGCTACAAACTGTTTGTGGATAACTTCTACACAAGCCCTACCCTGTTGGCAGACCGTAGGAAGCTGGAAGTGTGGGCTTGTGGCACCATTTGTACCAACAGGGTTGGCTTTCCGAAGGTGAACGACATGCCTAAGCGGGCTGAGCGGGGGACCATGCAATGGATCGGTGAAGATGGCCTGCTGTTTGTAAAGTGGATGGATACCAGAGAGGTGGTGATGTGCACAACAATCCACAAGTCCTTCAGTGGGGATCATGTCCTCAGACTTGTGAAGGACGGTGCCGGGGCGTGGACCAACAAAAATGTCCCCAATCCAACTGCAGTAAAAGACTACAACAAGAGCATGGGAGGTGTGGACCTATCAAGCCTTCAGAGAGCTGCTCATCAAGGAGCTTGCTGGCTACAGCACCACTGCACCACGTTCTGGCCACTCTACCTCTGTCCCTTCTGCTCCAGTTAGAATACCATTTTGGTATTTTGTATGTAGTTATTTGTTTCAAAATGTATACCTTCACCAATTTGGCCACTTGGGCTACTTGTGTGGGACACCTGGGTGACTTCATGATACATGACATAACCCTAACCCATTTGGGAAGTTGTCTTTCTGAAACTCTGCACAAGTACTGTTGCCCTCTTATGTTTTTCACTGAAATTGTCCCCACCATGTCATCTGAATGTTTTTTATCTTGTTTTTATTTAAGTCAGCTGTAATTTTAACTGGAATCATTTACCCAAGTCAGTCCTTTTTCACCTTCTAACATCAAAAAGGTCAATTCTGTTATATTTATTTTGAGGAATAAAACACATTATATTCAGAAACATCCATTAGTGAAAAGACTATGATCATGGAAGTTTATAGGCTATTGATTGAGTTGTTAGTGGGTAGTTAAGATTAAATGGTTAAAAAGTAGTCAAAAGAGACACCCTTCACCCTAACTGTCCGGTTACCCAAAAGATAAAGCGCTCAATTTGATCAGTTTCCTCCACCTGCCCAGTTTACGATTTCTTGCACAAAAGGTTAAAAAACATATTCTGATTGAGAATCTATTGAGCATTTATGCCACCATTCTAGGAAACTATGACTTGAGTCATGAATGGTCGTATATAAATACTCCCAACATATCCATCTTCACCTTTGATGATATTAAATGGCATTATGCCCATCCTTGTAATTCACAACTAGCATATTAACATAATTATTTTCCTGGCCAAATATACTAACGAATGAAAATGGGCTTGGAAAATAACATGAGCGTTTTTCCCGTATTGAACTGCAACAACTATATAAATCCCACAAACTTGTTAAACTTTAATTATTATAAGTAATGTTTCTGAATGTCTGTTAATGTCTCATCGCCTTGTTTCTTATTCCTTTGTTTTTTTTCATCCGGTTGCCTGTCTCACTGTGTAACAGCAATGGCCATGTATTGATGTGTAATTTTGTTGCAAACAAATGATTCCCCGCGGCACCACAAATATGTTACATTTGTGTCTCCACCGTGGCTTTCCTCGAAACTTTGCGTAGTGTGGATGCATATCTATTAATCCGCTTTCAGTAACATTGTGGAAATGTACCCGATTCTCACAAAATGGCCGACGTGCCTCCCATGTAGCCAACTAGCCTAGCTAGTTACGTTAGCAGGCTAACTCCGCAGCGTGTGAATGGACCGCTTAACTAGCCCAATGCCATGGACCACTTTTATTTCACATAATACATTTGCATATCTAACGTTAGATATAATAACTAAGTAGGGAATGTACGAATTACGGAATGTTAGCTAGCATGGCTGGCTAACGTCGTTACTCACATTGGGGGGGTGGGCTTCCTCGGCCTCATTTGAAGTGTTCTTCTGCGTTTGAGGTTCAGGTTTTTTGTTCGCGGGTGCAGATTTATTCCCATTCCCATTGGCGTTGCCGGGTCCTGGTCTTTGCTGGTTCCTATTCATCTGGTTTGGTGGGGGAGATGAGAGAGCGGGTTTTTTAATTTGGTTTGGTGGGGGAGATGAAAGTGCGGGTTTCGGAGGAACAGGCTTCGGAGGTGGGGACTGCATTTTTTGTTGAGCCGCAGGCGCTGTTGCTGCGGCCGCGGGAGGTGCGGGCATCGGTGTTGCTGCTGCTGCGGCCTTCGGAGTTGCTGCTGCTGCGGCCGTCGGAGTTGCTGCCGCGGCCGGAGCTACTGTGGCAGCGGCCTGCTGTTGCTGTATGGGGCCCTTCATGGTTAGCGCAGGGCCAGGAGTAGGTGGTGGCCGAATCGCTTGAGCGCCTGGCTGGGAAAGAGTTGGTGCGGGTGGCTTCTGAGGGGTTATCTGAGGTATCTGGTTGGGTGGTTTTCCAAAGTTACCGGGATGAGGCCCTCTTTGAAAAGGGTGTTGGTTTTGTCTGAAATTATTCATGTTACCCATTCCACCTCGCATCGGGCCAGCACCTCCCCGGCGTTGAAATCCAACTCCACGATTATTTCCTCTAACGTTAAGGTTAAATCTGTCCCGAGACATTTCTGCGTTGTAGGAACACTGGATAAAATAAAAATATGTACTATAACGTTGAAGCACGTAGCTAACTGACTGCTGTTGTTCCAAACAGCTCTCCTTCTTTCTAAAATGGCGATTCAATAACGTCGACGTATCTCCCGATTTAGACAGGAATAGCACCTGCGCATGCGTATCTCCGCCCAGAAGTATTTACATATCGGGAATCTCCGGATGTGATTTTTTGTAAACAAGCATTTCTTTGTGTTTTTTTAAAACTATTTTTTTATGTAAGTCATAGTCATTTCACATTAACGGTCCGTGTAATCCTTATCAGTCTAATAATCTCATACACTCATTCAAATTGAATATTGGGCTCCCAAGTAGTGCTGCAGTCTAAGGTTTAAAAAATGTGTCCCTGACCAAAAGGCACCTGAACAGCTTCTACCCCCAAGCCATGAGACTGCCTACCCACTTTATTATTTATTTCATTATCTTAATTGTTTTTGCACTGGCATCACACTCACTGGACTCCATTCCATTTCTTAAATTCCAGCCATTACAATGAGCCCATCCTCCTACAGTTTCCGCTGCCAGTGCCACATGTACATGCTGAATTACCTCAATTACCTCATACCCATGCACATTTACACAGTACTGGTACTCCTTGTATATACAGTGCATTCGGAAAGTATTCAGACCCCTTCCCTTTTTCTACAATTTGTTACGTTACAGCCTTATTCTAAAATGGATTACATTTTTTAAAATCCTCATCAACCTACACACAATATCCCATAACGACAAAGTGAAAATAAGTTTAGAAATTTTAGCAAATGTATTTAAAAAAAACAGAAATACATTATTTGCATAAGTATTCAGACCCTTTTCTATGAGACTCGAATTTGAGCTCAGGTGCATCCTGTTTCCATTCATCATCCTTGAGATGTTTCAACAACTTGATTGGAGTCCACCTGTGGTAAATTCAATTGATTGAACATGATTTGGAAAGGCAGACTCCTGTCTATATAAAGTCCCAGAGTTGACAGTGCATGTCAGAGCAAAAACCAAGCCAAAACAATTCTGCAGCATTGAAGGTCCCGAAGAATACAGTGGCATCCATCATTCTTAAATGAAATAAGCTGGCATCCATCATTCATTCGGTCAATCTGAGCAATCGGGAGAGAAAAGCCTTGGTCAGGGAGGTGCCCAAAAACCCGATGGTCACTCTGACAGAGCTCCAGAGTTCCTCTGTGGAGATGGGAGAACCTTCCAGAAGAAAAACCATCTCTGCAGCACTCCACCAATCAGGCTTTTATAAAAGAGTGGCCAGACGAAAGCTACTCTTCAGTAAAAGGTACATGACAGCCAACTTGGAGTTCGACAAAAGGCACTTAAAGGACTCTCAGACCATGAGAAACAACCCTTTGGCCTGAATGCCAAGCGTCATGTCTGGAGGAAAACTGGCACCATCCCTACGGTGAAACATGATGGTGGCAGCATCATACTATGGGGATGTTTTTCAGTGGCAAGGGCTGGTAAACTACTCAGGATTGAGGGAAAGATGAATGGAGCAAAGTACAGAGAGATCCTTGATGAAAACCTGCTCCAGAGTGCTCAAGACTTCAGCCTGGGGGTGAGGTTCACCTTCCAACAGGACAACGAGTGGCTTCGGGAAAAGTCTCTGAATGTCCTTGAGTGGCCCAGCCAGAGCCCGGACTTGAACCCAATCAAACATCTCTGGAGAGACCTGAAAAGAGCTGTGCAGCGATGCTTCCCATCCTTCCTGACAGAGCTTGAGAGGATCTGCAGAGAAGAATAGGAGAAACTCCCCAAATACAGGTCTGACAAGCGTATAGTGTCATACCCAAGAATAGTCAAGGCTGTAATCGCTGCCAAAGGTTCTTCAACATAGTACTGAGTAAAGGGTTTGAATACTTAGGTAAATGTGATATTTCAGTTTTAAACATTTTATAAATTTGCAAACATTTATAAAAACCTGTTTTTGCTTTGTCATTATGGGGTACTTTGTGTAGATTGATGAGGGGGGAAACTATTTAATCATTTTTAGAATAAGGCTGTAACGTAACAAAATGTGGAAAAAGTAAAGGGGTCTGAATACTTTCCGAATGCACTGTATATGAAGATGGCGATAGTGTGCGAGATCAGGGGCGAAGAAGACTGGTGGCAAGTACAAACAGAGTGAGCAGTACAGCAGGTCAAATTCTAGAGGTGAAATGGAAGTGAATGAGTGGGCGTTAAGCAAAGTAGAAGGAAGGTGTGGTGAAGAGCTTGGAGCCCGAACCTTGCATCAATGGATATGATATAGAAAAATCTGGTCCAGTAGGAGTGACATTTTTGGAGAAAGTGGATCCTTGCCTTTTGGCGGATCCATTTGTGGTTTCAGTGTGGGTGGGAAAGGAGTTGTGGACAGTTGAGTCAGTGAAGGTAACCCGTAGTGGACTTGTGATATTTGTGTGTGTTTATTTTGCCCAGCAGGAGCGGGCGCTCCGTGTCATGCAACTCGGGGCAAGATCGGTTTCTTGCTTTGCTCTGAGGAACACGGCACCATTGAAGGAGTGATTTCTGGGGTAGCATTAAGTGCGAAAGTGGAGCAATTGAAGGTCAAGATTTCCAGTGTTTGTGACGCCTGTCGTTTAGTGTGTCGCAGGCCTGGTGGTGAGCATGGGGAAGTAGAGGAGTCACTATCTGTCATTTAGAATTTTTCCGGTACGGACGGCGGTCCACCACTAGGACCAAAGAACGCTCCTTAGGACCGTTTCCCCCCCAGTCCACCAGGTACCGGAGCCCGACCCCCACGATGTCAGGAGTCCAGGATGGACCTAACGGCATAGGCAGCAGTCCCATCGATGTCCAGGGGAGGCGGACGGGTGTCGCGGGTGACAGCATCAGCCAGGGAACCAGGAACTGTCGGCCTGAGGAGGGAAACATGAAAGGAGGGTGAGATCCGGCAGTTGGTGGGGAGTTTTAGACAATAGGTTACTTCATTGACCATCCGGAGGACCTTCAAGGGCCCCACAAACCGGGGGCTCTGCTTCCGTCAGGATAGGCGGAGTGGTAGGTTCCTGGTGGAGAGCCAGACGAGATCACCAGGATGGCACACAGGAGCCTCACTGCGGTGGTGGTGGATGTCATCCCGACACGCCAACTCCGTTTGGACCTCTTTGCACAGTCCTCCCCAGAATAGAGTGTGGAGCGCCGGCTCATTCCATCCGCTGGAGGCTGCCACAATCTGAAAGGTGAGGGCGTACTCCGCAGCGGTACGGGCACCCTGCTGGAGTTGGAGAAGTTGCTCACCTCCCTGTCTGACCTCTGGAGGATAGTCAAAGACCACCCTGAACAGAACCATGAACCTCTTATAGGAACCAAGCTCCTCCTTTCCTCTCTCCATGACGGCCGTAGCCCACTCCAACGCCCGTCGGGTCAGCAGGGTAATAACCGTGGCAACCTTGGACCTCTCAATGGTGGGGGCTCCCGTCTGATAGGGTATGGAGGGAGCACTGGAGTAGAAAGCCACAGCATTTCGATGGAGTACCATCATACTTCTCCGGAAGGGACAGTCGGGCATCGCTGACCTGGGCAGATGGCTGGGTAAGCTGGGGGACTGGCTCACTGTGACAACCTGTGGTAGGAGACCCTCTGATAGAGGTATGGAGAGCCTCGCTGGTGGTGTTGAGATAGTGGAGGACGCTGAGGACGTCCTCCATGGCCATACCCAGTTGCGCCAGCTGGTCGTGGTGTTGGTGGAGTAGTTGACCCTGTTTGGGCGATAGGGCAATGTATGGGTTGGAGTAAATACAGCTACTACTATACCAGCATGGAAATCTTGAGGCACCAGTTACAGAAAGAGAGAGAAGAGCTAGATGAGATTATGAATGACATACAAAACAAGCAAGACATATTAAAGAGGGAGAAGGATCAAATGGAAAAGATAAGGGTTGAGGTTCAGAGAGAAAAGGATACAGAAGGTTACTGGATTACTCAACTTAAAGAATAGAAGGGGAGGAAAATGGAAACCCTGGAGTGGTCTTCAGCAGAGACAGACACCCTTAGCTCAGGAGCAGACAATATAATGGCAGTAGGCAGTAGAGAGATGGACGGGGAGAATGAAATATGACCTACGGCAGAGACAAAACAAGAAAGGGGAGACATGGAGGAAGTCAAACTGGTAAAGCAAGGAACAGAAAAAGATGTAAGCAAAAGCAATCGTAAAGACAAAAGGAGCTATACGAATGCTGTGACACAAACGCATTCAGAAGAGATTGAAAAAGAGCACAAAGGTCTGGAGCAGGTGAATTCTGCAACACAAACCTCACCAGAGAAGATGGAGAGAGAATCGATTGAGGAAGTAGGACAGTTGAAAAAGGAGGATGAGGAGAATGAGCTTGCTCTACTGATGGCTGAAGTAGACAAACAGAGAAAGGAGATTGAAAACAACATGGTGGAAATAGATAGAGAGAAGAACAGACCAGAGCTGAGATACAGACAGCCCCACAAAAAACTGGTGGAGACTGAGATGCAGAGACAGATCAAAGATTCCACTCAACCTAAAGAGGAAACTGAGAACAAACTCAGACAGAAGACAACTACAATGCAAATTGAGCTGGATCTGACAACAGATGAAAAAGCGCTTCCAAAGAGAAAATATTATGAGAAAATCCGTGAGATTGAGAAGATTAAGTGCAGGTTTCATGAAATGAAAGAACATATAGAGGAAAGACAAGTGGTCATTCAGAGACATGAGTTGGTACAGAGAACAAGAAAACAAAGAGAGAAAGAAGTGTTAAAGAAGATGAAGACGGAGTTGGAGAAACATCATCCCACTCTGCAAAGAGAGTGGGAAAGAGGTAGGAGGAAACATCAAGAGAAAGACCGGGAGCTTGAGATGCTAAATGTGGAGATGTTCAGAGAGATTGAGAGACTGTAGGGTAATATGGACAAAGAGACGGAAACACTCAAGTCAAGTGACAAAGGTATCCAAACCTCAGACATGGTATTAACCATAGAGGAAATGAGACTGTGGTTGATGGAGGAGCACACAGTGATGGAGGATGCTCAGATGGGCGTAGTAGGAGCAGAAGCTGCTCCACCCGGATTCAGCGGAGTGCTACGGTGGCATTGGCGCTTCTGCTGTTGCAGAAGAGGAGAAAAACATAGTATAGTCCCAACTCCCAAGTCAGCAAAATTGTGTTTTATAGAAATGTAGAGAGTACATAAAATTGAACAACTCTGCTATCATTGATCGGGTGTCAATGTAAATAGTCTGTGCGGCCATTTGATTAATTGTTCTGCAGTCGTATGGCTTGAGGGTAGAAGCTGTTAAGGAGCCTTTTGGTCCTCAACTTGGGGCTCTGGGATCGCTTGCCGTGCGGTAGCAGAGAGAACAGTTTATGACTTGGGTGACTGGAGTCTTTGCCAATTTTTTGGGGCCTTCCTCTGACACCGCCTAGTATATAGGCCCTGGATGGCAGGAAGCTTGACCCCAGTGATGTACTAGGCCGTACGCACTACCCTCTGTAACGCCTTATGGTCAGATGCCGAGTAGTTGCCATAGCAGGCGGTGATGCAACCGGTCAGGATGCTCTCGATGGTGCAGCTGTATAACGTTTTGAGGATCTGGGGACCTCCTGAGTGGGAAAAGGTGTTGTCGTGCCCTTTTCAGAACTATCTTGGTGTGTTTGGACCATGATAGTTAATTGGTGATGAGAACACCATGGAACTTGAAACTCTCTACCTGCTCCGCTACAGCCCTGTCAATGTTAATGGGGGCCTGTTTGGCCCGCCATTTCCTGTAGTCCACGATCAGCTCCTTTGTCTTGCTACGTTGAGGGAGAGGTTGTTGTCCTGGCACCACACTGCCAGTTCTCTGACCTCCTCCCAAAAGCTGTCTCATTGTTGTCGGCTATCAGGCCTACCACTGTTGTGTCATCGGCAAACTTAATGATGGTGGTGGAGTCGTGTTTGGCCACGCAGTCGTGGTTGAACAGGGAGTACAGGAGGGAACTAAGTACGCAACCCTGAGGGGCCCCAGTGTTGAGGATCAGTGTGGCAGATGTGTTGTTGCCTACCCTTATCACCTGGGGGCAGCCTGTCAGGATGTCCAGGATCCAGTTGCAGAGGGAGGTGTTTAGTCCCAGGGTCCTTAGCTTAGTGATGAGATTTGTGGGCACTATTGTTTCGAACGTTGAGCTGTAGTCAATGAACAACATTCTCACATAGCTGTTTCTTTTGCCTGTTGGGAGAGGGCAGTCGGTGTGCCATGACCAGCCTTTCAAACAATTCATGGCTCCTGATGTGATTAATCATTCAATTATTAATCATTCAGTTTCATCGTGTATGATGTGTATTATATTATGCCCCAGTGATAAGAAATCATGTTGAGATGATGATATGCAATAACCTGATTTATATGGCTAAATTGCAGTGTTGTAAGAGTTGTTATGTATTTATTGCAGTGTTGTGTATTTACTATTATGATGAGCTAAGTTTGCACTGAATAATAGATCTTGAGAGAGCAAAATGTACCTTTATTTAGTTATTATATCTATAATTAAATATTTATTTATTATATATTTTTGGACTGGTTCCTTGATGGATTCTTATCAAGATTTGTCGTAATAAGATAATTCTATGAATTATTAACTTTTTTATTTATTCATACTGAATTTGCTAAAAAATAAAGTGCTATTCTATATTTGTTTCGGTACAATTGTTGTTCTTTAATCCTGTATTTTGAAAGTGTACAAGCCTTGTAATTAATTTATAAGCGTGATTTGAACGTATCGAATTTGGTTATTTCTGCATCTCTTCCTCAAAACATTTCTTTGTCTATACAGGGCTCCCGAGTGGCGCAGTGGTCTAAGACGCTGCATCTCATTGCAAGAGGCGAATCCAGGCTGCATCACATCCGGCCGTGATTGGGAGTCCCATAGGATGGAGTACAATTGGCCCAGCGTCGTCTGGGTTTGACCGGGGTAGGCCGTCATTGTAAATAATAATTTGTTCTTAACTGATTTGTCTGGTTAAATATATATATATATATATATATATATATATATATATATATATATATATATATATATATATATATATATATATATATATATATATATATATTTTAAATACATCCAAAATTACAACAAACATTTGTTATTATTTTCTGACATGGGATGACTTTTACAGTGAAGTAATCAATACTACCAACAGGTCCACTTGACTATTTTGAACTATTTTGTGCTCTGTGATTCACTCAGTCAGTCTTAATTTAAAAGCATTGCCATTTCAAGGTTGGGCCAATAATCAGAAATGACAATAACCCAGACACGGAGGGTTAGATTGGCCTCAGTTGACCTAAACCATTGTTGTCAGAGGCAGTTGAAAGGGGACACTAATAAAGTAGTCATTACCCAGGAAATTGCATATGACCTGTCCCTTGTCCTGAATGGCAATGAAAGTTACTCAAAGTTCGCACAGGAAGTTGCCAGTGGGACATGCCCAGAACAGTGTTCTGTGAGAGTTGAGTTTGAAGCATTGCGAAAGGTTCATGTCTTGTCAAAAGAATCAGTGCACTCTCTGCCGGTTTCCTGGACCCAGATTTACCCACTGGACTAAAAAGGATACTCTATGGAGAATATCCATACTTTTGCTTTTTAGCCCAGGAATAGGTTTAAATAGATTATTGTCTCAAGTTTTTTTTAATTACCCAAAGACTCATGGTGGAGATGCAGGATTAAAAACAATTCCCATTCATAACAGACTACCAAAGGTGCAAGAATATGCAAATAAAAAATCTAGGTTTCTGTTATTGAAGGGAACAGTCATGTAAAAGCACAGCTGCAATGCACTTACAATTTTAGTCAAATCACTGTTTGCCTATAGTCTAATAATGACACCATTAATACATGTTTTCTGTTGTCATTCCCTCACATCATTAGCTTATCTGTTAATTTATAACAATGTATTAGTCTTGTAATTTTTTGATGTAATTATTACTGACTTTTTTACCAGGCAAGTCAGTTAAGAACAAATTCTTATTTTCAATGACGGCCTAGTGGGTTAACTGCCTGTTCAGGGGCAGAACGACAGATTTGTACCTTGTCAGCTCGGGGGTTTGAACTTGCAACCTTCCGGTTACTAGTCCAACACTCTCACCACTAGGCTACCCTGAAACAAGGATATGCATATTATTGATACCATTTGAAAGGAAACACTTTGAAGTTTGTGGAAATGTGGAATTAATGTAGGGGAATAGAACACATTCGATCTGGTAAAAGATAATACAAGATGGGAAAAAATTATTATCTTTTAAATGCAAGAGAAAGGTCACAATGTATTATTTCAGGTTAGGTTCGATTTCGTCTCTAGGTGGCAGCAGTGTAGGTGCCAAAGATTTAGACTGACCCAATGAACATTTGCATTTCTGTTCAAAATGTTGTATCAAGTCTGCCCAAATGTGCCTTATTGGTTTATTGATACATCTTCAAGTTCAGAACTGTGCACTCTCCTCAAACAATAGCATGGTATTCTTTCACTAATAGCTACTATAAATTGGAAGGGTGCAGAATTTAAGCTTTCTGCCCATATCACACGTCTTTGTCTTGGGAAATGTTCTTGTTACTTACAACCTCATGCTAATCACATTAGCTTGCGTTAGCTCAACCGTCCCGCAGGGGGGGGGGGACCAATCCTGTAGAGGTTAAACCACCCGAATTCATACATATTTCAGTGTCTGCACCATAGAGATAGAGGACTCATCTTTATATCTGTCCTAATGTAACGTCTGTGACAGCATGGGCAGCGCCATTGAGGCTACAACTCATAAGGCTACAAATTGAGGCTACAACTCACCCAGGTGACTACTTTGATGACTTTAAGAGGGGCAGAAGCATGATGGAAGACCTCAATGGCTCTGCCCATTCTAAAATGGCCACTAGAGGCCTCTATCATTCTCTATGGTCTGCAGATGTCCGCAACAAAGAATTGCACCCTTTGTCTGTCCGTATTTTCTTGAACAATATGGCGTACAGTTCACAGACCAGACACATTAATACTGTGATCATGTTCGACAAAAACTGTTCAAATGCACTGTTATTTGCATCATTTATTCCACATACAGGTGTCTTAGAAAGTAAAATAACCTGAGGGACCAGCAGTCGCTCAACATATTTTTGCCAATCAGATTAACAGACACAATGATGAGATGACAAAGTGACAATACACATTGAGACCAAATGAAAAATCTAAATGAGCCACATAAAAAAAATTCTAACAATGACAAAGTACAACTCAAGAGAACAGACATGAGACACTTTATTCAACCTTGTCCCACAGGGAATTAGGTGACAGGATGGGACTAGAAGGCAAAAAAAAAAAAAAAGGGATGGAAGAGAGAAAAGCATACAAAATGGCATCCACTAATACAAGTGAAAAGTAAACGTGCTGGGTCAAGGAAGATGACATGGGGGAAAGATGTAATAAGACAAAGAGGGAGTAAGAGACATTCATTAAATAGCAGAACAATTAATACAGTTGTTTTATTCTCCAATGTCTACCATTTTAAATTAGGTTTCAGTAATACAGAATAGGTCATCATAAAGAGAAAACATTGACAAAAGGAAAAATACAGAACACCTGATTTTAGCACAACGACTCAGTTAAAGTCCTACACCCAAGCTCCGCAAGTGGCTCAAGACTAATGCTTTTTTTTGTTTTTTTTTAATCACCCTTCAATTAATAAAAGGAACAGCTTTTTTTCCCTCAGCCTTCCCACCGCATACCAATTTTAAGAGTCAAATAAGACCTGGTTAAAGTTAACTCTGACCTTTCACACTGTATTAGTGGGTGAAGGTAAGTTGTCAAATGAGTGAATAGTTTTGCTTTGACAGTAAAAATGACCTTGGTCAGTGAGAGAGCGGAAACTTATTTGTGCTGGACATGGATGGAATAGAACATGGCTCACTGGGTCAAATGCCAGATGCTAAGAGGGAACGGCTAGGAAGAGCTGCAGTCAAATGAGTCAAGTTGTGTGAACTACATGTTATGTTCTGGTCTGGTTCTGGTACCATCTGGAGCAACACATGATCTATTTTATCTTTGCTGACCATCTCTTTTGTGCAATAGACAAATACTTGGAGCAAAAACAATTATGATTTTAAGCCCTAAGCCCTTTAAGGTGTATGAAATTAATCATTTCAATATTTCAGTCAATACATTTAATTCAATCCCGCCACAATCATTTTGGATTCAGGCAATGGAAATGTTTGATTTTATACATTTAGTTTTATCATGGCCCACTTATGGCAAACAAAATAAATCACAAATGTACACATCAATAACCCTAAATTGTGGTAAAGAATAGAACATTGTGGCAAAAGTAATGATCCATTGGTTTCCTTTATTTCAATTGGGTTTTTATAACGTCAGCACAAGTACGGGCACCCATGGGTAGCTGTGGCGTGACCACAACCCCACCAGTGGCCGTGAACCCGTTGGGAACAGCATACACAGCAGCATGGCACCAGAGTCACTCCAGACGGCACCAGACTTCGGGGCCTGAGGTCCAGAACCACAGGCTGCTGAACCTGCCATCTCCTCAGCTGGGTCAGGCTCTGACACTGGGTGGCATCTAAGAACAGGAGGAGCCCCCCTGCCCACTTACTGCTTCACTCACTGACACACACAGTAATGGAGGGAAACAGGAGTGGCGGTTCAGAGAAAGAAAGAAGGGATAATGGTGGGTTGGGTAAGATAAAAGAATCCCAGGGGTATGTACTGTGTTTATCAGTGATTCTCCCTCAAAGCGAAGACTTGTTTGCCCACTTCAGTGTGTTCAAAACTGTGCGTTTATAAAAAGGTGTGTCCAGTATGATGTGCGTTGGATTTTTATGGAATGAGGCATGTATTATGATGTTATGTGAAAGTACGTGTTACTGTGTTTGTGTGTGTGTGTGTGGAGGGGGAGGTGCTCATGGCTGTTTCCTGTGAGAGAATGGCAGGTCAGAGGTGAGAGGTCAGCGTCTAAGAGTCACAGTGGGGTTGAGGTGAGGTCAGATTCGGGGCAACTGCTTCTCAATGAATTCCTTCACTGCTGCCATCTCCTGTAAGATCAAAATAAAGAAGCATATAAGAAACCGAACATCGTGAATACTTCCACGCTGATACTCATAGAAAACCATTAGCACACATAGAACAATATGGATACTCATGCATGTTACAATCAAAAAAAACTTTTACTTGAGGACAGGAGCTGTGCATGAGTCCCGGGTAGGTCCGGAAGGTGATTTTCTGAGGGTTGACGATGACCTTGAGCTTCTCGGCTGTCATGGCCCCAAACTGCACTGGGATCATGGGGTCCATTTCCCCATGACACTGCAGTATGGGCATGTCCCTATTCCCACTGGTGCTCGCCGCCTAATGGACACAACAGACCATTACATTCAATTATTAAAAGCAAAAAGTGAAGACCAAGACCAGGTCCTAACGTCAAATAACCTATTCAGTTTATTCATATCTATACAGCAAAATCATTAAGAGCAATGGACAGAAGAACATTTCCCAGTTTGGAATCTAGCCCAGTAATAAAAGAAACAGCTCTGGGGAATGTTCAGGGGACTGAGTACCGGAAATTGTAGAGAAACAAGTAAGCTGTGTAAATGTACCTGTGGGAAACTCTTGTGAAGCGGCAGCCAGCAACTGAGGGCAACCACACCTGCCAATTGCTGCTGACAGGTGAGGGCGGTATACAAGGACAGAGCCCCACCCTGGGAGACAGTGAAAAATAGAGGGAAAGTAAAAAGGTAGAATGTGTTTAGACCTATGGAGATGTTCATGGTTCACATAGTTTACACAGTTTCAACAGCAAATGTTGAAAAATCACTGATAATCAGGAAATGGAAAATTTTATTTTATTTTATTTTTTTTATTTTTTTATTTTTTTGCACAACACCTTCAGAGCGATTGACATTGAGTAACCTCACCTGAGAGAACCCTCCAAGCATCACACGATTGGCGGGTATCCCATTCTTTACCTCATGGTCGATTATGGCTTTGACTGTGGAGAAGTAGGGTGAAATCAGAGGCTGAACATATACCCAATGTCTAGTTTTGATGGGCACAGTTTTAGCTATCATGGTTATGTTAATAGATCTTGGCATGATATCTATGTGCATCTACAGTGCATTCGAAAAGTATTCAGACCCTTTCCCACATTGTTACCTAACAGCCTTATTCTAAAATTGATAAAATTAACTCTCAATCTACACACAATACCACATAATGACAAAGTGAAAATAGTTGTATTTATTTACAATGTTTACATTTTATTTTTTTAAATACCTTATTTACATAAGTATTCAGACCCTATGAGACTTTGATCATCAATGAGATGTTTCTAGAACTTGATTGAAGTCCACTTGCTCTAAATTAAATTGATTGTACATGGTTTGGAAAGGCAATCTATATAAGGTCCCACAGTTGACAGCGCATTTCAGAGCATAAACCAGGCCATGGGGTCGAAGTAATAGTCCGTAGAGCTCCGAGACCGGATTGTGTCGATGCGCAGATCTAGGGAAGGGTACCAAAAGATGGCTGCAGCATTGCAGGTCCCCAAGAACACAGTGGCCTCCATCATTATTAAATGGAAGAAGTTTGGAAGCACCAAGAATCTTCCTAGAGCTGGCCGCCCGGCGAAACTGAGCAATCAAGGGAGAAGGGCCTTGGTCAGGGAGGTGACCAAGTACCCGATGGTCACTGACAGAGCTCTAGAAGGACAACCATCTCTGCAGCACTCCACCAATCAGGCCTTTATGGTTGTGTCCAGACAGAAGCAACTTCTCAGTAAATGGCACATGACAGCCCACTTGGAGTTTGACAAAAGGCACCTAAAGGATTCTCAGACCATGAGAAACAAGATTCTTTGCTCTGATGAAACCAAGATTGAACTCTTTGGCCTGAATGCCAAGCGTCACACCTGGATTAAACCAGGCACTGCTCATCACCTGGCCAATACCATCCCTACGGTGAAGCATGGTGGTGGCAGCATCATTCTGTGGGTTTTTTTTCAGCGGCAGGGAGACCAGTCAATATCGAGGCACAGATAAACAGGGATCCTTGATGAAAACCTGTTCCAGAGCACTCAGGACCTCAGACTGGGGTGAAGATTCACCTTCAAAACAGGACAACGACCCTAAGCACACAGCCAAGACAATGCAGGAGTGGCTTAAGTCTCTGAATGTGCTTGATTGGCCCTGCCAGGGCCCAGGCTTGAACCCGATTCAACATCTCTGGAAAGACCTGAAAATAGCTGTGCAGTGACACGCCCCATCCAACCTAACAGAGCTTGAGAGGATCTGCAGAGAACAATGGGAGAAACTCCCCTAATAGTGGTGCGCCGAGCTTCTAGCGTCATACAGCCATTAAGACTCAAGGCTTTAAAGTTTTTTTTATTTTTTATTATACATTGGCAAATATTTCTAAATACCTGTTTTTGTTGTGTCAGTATGGGGTATTGTAAGTAGAATGAAGAGGGGGAAAATGAGTTCATCCATTTTAAAATAAAGGCTGTAACGAAACGTGGAAAAATTAAAGGGGTCTGAACACAGTCTTTATAACATGCATAACACTTGTGCCACACTGAATGACTTACTGTTCTCCGCTGCCCTCTTGATGCCAGCCTCGTCCTCTGGAGAATCTGGGCTGAGACCCATCAGGTCAAACCTACAGAAACACACAGATCCATGTTCAGACGATGTCATACTCATCTCAAACAGTGAGCTCCAAATGCATTGGAACAGTGACATTTGTTGTTGTTTTGGCTTTGTACTCATGATAGCATCCACTTTAATGTAGAAGTGTTTAGAAACTTGTTTTAATCTTATTTACAATAAAAGTTACTCCAAAATGACACATGATTTACCATTCATTTATATGGTGCACAAAATAATCTGAAACCACCAAAACAAACAGCAAATGCATCCAACAAGTTTGTAGAGTCACAATCTTCATGTAATCATTGCGTGCTAGGAATATGAGACCAAATACCAAACTTGACGACTTTAATACACATAAGTGAATTTGTCCCAATACCTTGGGTCCCCTAAAATGGGGGGACCATGTACAAAAAGTGCTGTAATTTCGAAACGTTTCACCCGATATGGATGAAAATAACCTCAAATTAAGGTGCACTGTCAGCTTTAATCTCAGTCATAGTATCATTTCAAATCTAAAGTGCTGGAGTACAGAGCCAAAACAACAAAAATGTTGCTGTCCCAATACGTTTGGCGCTCACTGTACATCTTATGTGCCCCTGGTATCCTGGTAGTGTGCGTGTCTTTGAAGGAATTTCATGTTCACAAAATCTCTTACCAAAAGGAAATCTCTTTTCCACTGAAGTGTAGTTTACAGTCAAGCCATTGGCCAATGGCAAATGTTTTAGATCAGTGCAAACATGACTCACCATGAAGGCATGGTCATCTTCATATTAAGAGTGACAGGGATTCTGGGCCTGTGGAGAAACAAATGAATCAATGGACACATGCTATACTAGGTTAGAGGACTAAATGGTTGTGTAGAAAGATAAGAGACGACCAAAGACAAGATTTGACTCTGACTGCAACACTCCAGAAACTGAGGCACTCAAGAAGAGGAATAAACGTGTCAGAAAATATGGAAAAGAATACAAAGACTTACGCGTGAGGGCAGATATACTTTACATGTGGCAGTCGGATAGCAGTCATGGTGTCTGCCCAGCCATGTCTGAAAAGAGGAAGAGCAATTTAGAGAGAGAAAGTGGTACTCTGTACAGATGAGGCTATTAGATTTATACAGAGAATAAAGGCGCAGCATACTAGGTTGGGCTTGCTCCGAGCAGAACTTGGCTAGGCGATGCGAACATCTGTGCATCGCACACTCCGTTAAAAGACCTTCGCTTGAAAGGCAATTATTTTTTAAATTAAATTGTACTGTTTGTCCCCCTTGAGACGCTGTAGCAACATGGGCAGTATACATCAATGACAATAGAAGTGTTGATATACACTTCCTCAAAAGTCTGAATTAGTCGAAAATAAATCAGGAAATCTGCAATTCATTTTGACGCTTTTGCCGGTGAGGTCTTAGTCACGCCATTTTACATCTAACTAAAATGTTTGGTGCAGTATTTCTCTAGTGAAAACATTTGCATGAAAACAAACAGTTTTTTGTTGAATGACAAACAGTTCATTGAAGAATCCCGTCCATGGTTCCCAAACCTAATAGGAGTTGTACTGTTGTCAAATCACCGACGAAGCAGCTTCGACTTCAGCTACTGAACTTCGAATTGCCTCAAGAAATAAAAGTGTGAAATGCTGGGAAGCCTGAGACAGGCTTAAGACAGGAAACTCACCCTGAGTCACCCAAACCATGAAGGAAGATCACCTGTGGTAGAGATAGGGAGGGAGATCGACAGTTTTACATTGGGTAATGGTGCATTATGAACATCAAAGAGCATGCCAGTTTACTGGCTACTGCACTGTATTTGCATATGAACACCAGGTTCTAGTGAATCATGCCCAACAGCAAAAAAAAAAAAGGGAACATTTCTGCTGTTGCCAAGACGACTCTCAGTTTAGATTACTGCTTGTCAACTCCAAAGAAAAGCATTTATCAGAGGCATCATAAGAGAACATCTGAATTTGGTGAGCCATATAGATTTTTTTGTACACTACATAAACATCGAATACACACCTTCAAATTAATGGAGTTGGTTTTGACCTAACAAGTGCTTGCAGACCCACAACTTTGATGTAATCGGTTTGTTATCCCTTTCAGCGACAATATTTTAACATAGCACAGTTCAACGTTTTTTATTTACATTTGGTGGAGTTGTCAACTAACGTGAATTCAATGTGAAATCAACGAAAATGTCACGTCATCAAATCAAAGTTTGTCACGTGGGCCTAACACCTTACAGTGAAATGCTTACTTACAGGCTCTAACCAATGGTGCAGGAAAAAAAAGGTGTGTGTGTAGGTAAAGTAAAGAAATAAAACAGTAAAAAGACATTTGAAAATAACAGTAGCAAGGCTATATACAGACACCGGTTAGTCAGGCTTATTGAGGTAGTATGTACATGTAGATATAGGTTAAAGTGACTATGCATTTATGATGAACAGAGAGTAGCAGTAGCGTAAAAAAAAGGGGGTTGGCGGGGGGGTGGGACAATGCAGAAAGCCCGGTTAGCCAATGTGCGGGAGCACTGGTTGGTCGGGCCAATTGAGGTAGTATGTACATGAATGTATAGTTAAAGTGACTACGCATATATGATAAACAGAGAGTAGCAGCAGCGTAAGAGGGGGGTGGCACACAATGTAAATAGTCTGGGTAACCATTTGGTTACTTGTTCAGGAGTCTTACGGCTTGGGGGTAAAAACTGTTGAAGCCTTTTTGTCCTAGACTTGGCACTCCGGTACCACATGCCATTCGGTAGTAGAGAGAACATTCTATGACTGGGGTGGCTGGGGTCTTGGACAATATTTAGGGCCTTCCTCTGACACCGCCTGGTGTTGAGGTCCTGGGTGGCAGGCAGCTTAGCCCCAGTGATGTACTGTGCCGTACGCACTGCCCTCTGAAGTGCCTTGCTGTCGGAGGCTGAGCAATGGCCGTACCAGGCAGTGATGCTCTCGATGTTGCAGCTGTAGAACCTTGAGGATCTCAGGACCAATGCCAAATCTTTTCAGTTTCCTGAGGGGGAATAGGCTTTGTCGTGCCCTCTTCATGACTGTCTTGGTGTGTTTGGACCATTCTAGTTTGTTGTTGATGTGGACACCAAGGAACTTGAAGCTCTCAACCTGCTCCACTACAGCCCCGCCGATGAGCATGGGGGCGTGCTCAGTGTTCCTTTTCCTGTAGACCACAATCATCTCCTTAGTCTTGGTTACATTGAGGGATAGGTTGTTATTCTGGCACCACCCGGCTAGGTCTCTGACTTCCTCCCTATAGGCTGTCTCGTCATTGATCAGGCCTACCACTGTTGTGTCATCTGCAAACTTAATGGTGGTGTTGGAGTCGTGCCTGGCCATGCAGTCGTGGGTGAACAGGGAGTACAGGAGGGGACTGAGCACGCACCCCTGGGGAGCTCCAGTGTTGAGGATCAGCGTGGCAGATGTGTTGCTACCTACCCTCACCACCTGGGTGCAGCCCGTCAGGAAGTCCAGGATCCAGTTGCAGAGGGAGGTGTTTGAACGCTGAGCTGTGGTCAATGAATAGCATTCTCACATAGGTGTTCCTTTTGTCCAGGTGGGAAAGGGCAGTGCAATAGAGATTACATAATCTGTGGATCTGTTTGGGCGGTATGAAAATTGGAGTGTGTCTAGGGTTTCTGGGATAATGGTGTTGATGTGAGCCATTACCAGCCTTTCGTTGGACATAGGTAAAAAGTTGAGTGAAAAAAAAAATAACTAAATTTTTGCAAATTCAATCAGTCTTCCACGTTGATTCATCATCGCATAGATACTTTTTTGACGTTGAAACAACTGTGATTCAACCAGTTTTTGCCCAGTGGGTTCACAGTAGGGCCGGGACCATAACAGTACCGCGATACTCGTTAGTATCGTGGCAAGTAAATAAAACAAAGCGGCTCTAACTTAAAGAAAATGCCCTAATGTTAGAAACAAACATCCTTACGATGTCATCCAGAGTCACATTTATTTTCCAAATCAAAGCAGACAATATTTTATATACACCACGTTTTTATAGGACTATTGTGATACTGGTATCGTTCCTGCCCTAGTTCACAGAACCTCTGAACAACAAATTAGCTTCAGTATGGCAAGCTTTGCAAGAAGTGGCCAAATTTGCTGATGGATGCCCTAAGTTACACTATGGTGTTGGTGTGCTCTCTCACCGCAGCGGTCTCCTTCTCTGTCCCAGACACCGTCACAGCCTCGGCGAGCAGCGGCACAGACATGTTGTTGCCACACATACACTGTAAGGAGTGCTAGAGGGGGAAGGGCATATCAATGATGTGGCTGGTTATCAATGCTGCTATTCATCACAGGGACAGACATGATGACTAAAGACCTGAACATGCCGCAGTTTATGGCTGCTATGAACCAATGAGACAGGCTGAGAACTGAGAGTATTCTCCTCAGTCAGGATGTACTGAAACTCATCAAATAAATGCACTCCTAACTGCAAATCTGTTATTAACCAAAATGCAAATAAGCTAGTATCAGCGCCACTGCCTATACACTGAAAACGGATATCGGCTAGCTAGAGCATATTGTTTTCAAAGTCAACATTTAATACCCTCATAGCGTCAGGTTGAGCGACATATGAAAAAAGATTGAGGCAAGCAAAAAACAAAAAAACAATGAGAGGAGAAATGAAAAGGAAAAGTGAGTAGGTTAATGTATAAACCTTCAGGGAGATTAAACACAGAGTTAGTTACAATTCCACCCACCTAATGACCTGTAGTTAGTGAAAGCAAAGGGAGACAGAGAAAGAGCCAAATCAGGGGAATGATAATGACAGGCTCAATAGGGAGAAAGAACAGGACCGTGGCTCACGCATCACAATAACTTTCTGCACTGCAATGACACGCATGCTCATTATGCCTTTGCCCCATTTCCTTGTCACTGTCAGCTACTGTACACTTTAATAGGCTTAGTGCCTACCTTTAAAAAAAGGTTGTACCTTCAAGAGGTGATGAATAGCTAATATTTGTTTAGTTAATTGTGGCCCACTCCAAAACAACCAAGCTATATGATTCCCCCATGCAGGATGGCCTACAGCACTCTGTCCTTGCAACCCGGGATCCTTGGGACATCCCGACCCCATTGAAGTTAACATTTAAAATGGTTAAAGTAAGGGTTAGGCTTGGGCTATGTAAAGGTTAGGGACGTCCCAAGTATCCCGTATAGCACTAACCAACGCTGGTGAATTGGATACTAGTATCAATGACAGTGAAGGCTTTGTTCCTGCATGCCTGTATAATCTTTGACTTTATGCCGTCACTTAACGTTAGCCTGCCTGTAATTGTATTTGCAAGGCACAAATCCTCAGTTCCTTCAAATATAAAGGCAAAATCGCTGCTTGTCCTGCACAGCCCTGTCAGCAGTTGTTAAATAGCTAAGCATGGACGGAAGGAAATGCACCGATTTCACGGTCAGCTCTATCAGCAAGCCTTCTATGAACGACACAAACAATGCCGTCCATGCACCGCTACAACATCACGAGTTCGCATCTGACTTGCATCAAACTGAGAAACCAAACTTTGACTGGTTCAGCGGATGGCGTAAAAACAATGTGCCGCCTTTATTTATTTACTTGCATACACAGCAGATAATGGCTCCATTTTCTCAGTAGTCAAGCGCAATTGTTACTGGGAATAAAAACCCTGTAAGGTTTACCCGGTGCGTAAATTCTAGCCACCAGGCAAACATCGAGTAATATGCGGCAGTCAGTATAGCCAGCTAGCACCAGCAACACTGGGTTGTATTAATTCCGCTGATTCTGTTGCAAAATGTTTCTTAAAAACGAATCGGGGAGGGACATACCTGGAATTTTCCAATATAAAATATCGTTTTAGTTGCCAAATTAAACGATTTGGATTTATGATTTTACACACCTGATTTTATTAGTAAGCCAAGTTACGCATGCTAGCTAACGCATTAGCTGGTGTGGCTACTTGCAACACGTCAGTTATATTTTTTATATATTAGCTAGTTTAGTTAAATTATTTGACGTAGACATATGTGGCAATACATTGACAACTAGCGATCGAGGGTACGGATATGTTGTTAATTAGCTACTGTAGCTAGCTAAAGGAAGGGGGTGGGTATGAAGAAACAATGGGGGCTGAGAGATGCAATTTAGCTCGCTGCTAGCTAACAGCCGTTGCGTTGTGCAACCCGGTGGGGAAATTCAGGAGAGGTTAAGTGCAAATCCGCTAGCTAGATTGTTTCAAAACGTTGATAATCGTGCCAACTACATCCAAGCAGTCAGCTTAATCCTGTTTAACTAGCTACACATCCTCAAAGATGACCAGCAAGCTAATCACACAGCAGCAATCTGTAGTACAATGCCCTCCGGTATCTTTCGAGCTTGGTTCGATTGACATGTGGGCTAAATTCGACCAGGTATTTGAAAACATCACATTCCCCATGCCCTTCAACCAAAGCGGTAACCAAAAGGCCCATATGGGTTCGGTTCGGATGGGGTAAAGGAGTATTGTAAAACCGCGGCCCGCTAATACAAATTCATACACTCACCACTTGCTGTCCCAGAATCTCAACGGAACTTCCGCTACTGGTGTAGAAGGGCGGGATTCTTTTTAGTGACGTCATCATGTCCACACCCTTTCTCCTGCTTGCGCTGTACACCCCGCTATCAATTGATCCATTGATATAAAATATTTGCTTAGTGCAAATTGCACTACCAAATCCAAAGAGCATCTTTTCAATACAAATAACAATTCTGTAGCCTTTTATCACTCCAAAATCTACATTTCAATACGATTCTATACTCACAATAAAAAAAAATACTATTATTCTCTTATGTATAACATCTTTATTCTTCAAATAATTACATCACACACAACAGCAGAGGGCATTTTCTATTCCTTACACTAGGCATACAGCATTTTCCTCAAATTCCCAACATGTCGCACAAAGCAATCACATTCAGCCATTGGCAGCAATGTGACAGCTCATTAATAATGCAATGAAATCAGAGTTAACAGCTTTTGTGTTTGGTGAGTGTCAAAGGAAGCTGTGTGGTATAGTGAGCAAGTCACTTGGGTATATGGGTCAAATCTAAACTATTCAAATGAAAACCTTATGCTGATCTACTTTGGTTGTGTCAAAATGTTCACATTATTGCTAAGCCATTCAGAGCTTGGATGAGAAAGAATATGAGTGCTCTCCCACTGCAGGTGACATTGGAGTCGTTCCAGTTTTGCTGAGACAAGTTGTCATATTACAACAAACCACTAGGCGGCACAGTATCCAGATATATTTTAGATAAAGCATCAAAAGCTTCAGTGCTTTTATCACAGGGTTGCCAGTGAGTTGCGTTAAATGTAGTCATTACCCAAATGAAAACTGACTCACTTCTTTCAGCCTCCACTGTTTGTGGTACAATAAGTGCAACAACTGAGCAAATCCAGATTAGACACTGATATTCAGTATTAGTCATACCTGACCTCCAATAAGAAAGTTCACCCACCAGGCCTAAGTATCCATCACCACTTCCTTTTGACCCATATCTGTCAATGCAACTTTCCCACCCCTCCTTTCTCTCAGGAGATGAAATTTGTTTGTGGGATGATGCTGTCGACTTTATGGTCTGCAGGGTTAGCGGACGCCTCGTAGTTGCAGATAGTCACTTCATGTCTGTGAGCCTGGGAGGAAGAAAGCAAAACAGATGAGACAGTGGTGAGGGGTTTTGCCATTTCACAAATGGACAACATGGAACAGTCAAAGTAAAGCCTGATACAAAAGTGAAACATAATTCTGCAAATCAATAGAACGATAACAAATAAAACATTCAGCGCCTCAGATAATTTACTGGAGGTGGGTCTAATTTGTTCTCACCTGGGAGTACTCCCCTCTCAGCCCAATGTAGTAGACCCGTGTGGACTCTGTCCCAAAGTTCCGTGATATGTGAATGGACAAGTGATTAACGTTGGAGAAACGGGCAATCCTGGAAAGAATGATCATTTATGGTTGATTCGTTTAGTGGGTTTTTAGGTTGGGTGGGTACTTAGGCACAGTAAACTGAAATGTGATTTTTATTTTTTTACAAATGTTTTGTTATCTTGCCTCTGAAATAGTCTATGGGTGAGCAGTGACCAAACCAATTTGTTTTATGGGAAAACAATACTATTGCTCTTACTTAGTTGGGTATTCCAGCTGAGCCAGTGGATCTCTATTGAGACGGAAGGCTTGTTCAGGTTCTCTGCCTGTGTCATCAAAGGACATTTGGGGTATGTTCTTGTACCTACATGGACAATGCAACAACACAAAGTGACAAACAGTTATCAAAACCACACATGGTGACAATAAACACATGTAGTTCCATGCCAATGTAGCAGAACATAGCTAATTGTCACTAGCTGTCTTGTCTCACCGTGTGAAGAGTGAGTCAAATGTCACTGACAGAGCAATACGTTAGCTACTTGCTCTTTCAGTTTGCCCAGAGCTGGGGGTGTATTCACTATGAACCAAACAGAACAAAACGACCTGAATCTGTCCAATAGAAACTCATTGCAAATCATTTTCTGTTGTGACCCGCTTTGCAAAAAATGAATACTCCCCTGGTTGAGTCGTGAGTAATAAGCATCATATCAAATCTCAGAGTGAGTTGATACATGCTACACTGGCTCAATGCAATCCCATAGTCAGGACCAGAGGTGTTTCTGAAAGGCAGAAACAGTACTCACAGTCTCATTTCAGCAGGATGCGATTCATCGTCTTCACCGGCGAGGATTATCCCTTTCAGCTTGACACTTCCAGTGAACCTGAGAAAAATATGATTTGTGACAGAATGCATAAAACACAAAATAATGAAACAAGTTTTAAGTTAAAATGACAAGATAAGAAAGGGTGAAAAGGGGGTTGAGGGGTGGGGTTCTTACGGGATGTTGAACAGGAGCTCTTCATCAGCATCACTCTCAACAAACTACAGAGGTTAGAGACCATTTCCAGAGAATTAATGAGAGAAAAAGTTTCACATAACAGGTATGAGAAAGTTAACAGTGGGCCTTCATCAAATCTAAAATAAAATGCATTTATATTGCCCTTATTACATCAGCTGATATATCAAAGTGCTGTACAGAAACCCAGCCTAAACCCATCACATTAGAAAGGTTATGAGAAATTGGCTTTTACTAATGGAAGAGGTCCAGATCAGCTCTAAAGAAAAGTTCACTGACACCAAAATGTTCCACCACCTGTGTAAGTTACATATTTCGTTCAGTGTACAAAACAAGTCAACATGGGTTTTTAATATTACAAGTGAATGTGTATCATGGACTTCTGGAAGGGCGCATCATATCATCCAGTCTGGCCTTTACTGACAACTGCAGTATCGCTGCATACCAATTTCCCTTGACAATTACGCGATACATTTTTGCAACGTTTTGTTTTACCGAGGAGCCAAAATGGCAGCTGCCACAGCTGAGTTTCATAATTTCAGATGAAATTCAGGGCTTCTACACCCTCAAAAATGGTTACATTGAGATGTACTATACACGCAAGGAGTCGACAACATTACCTTCTCCCTGTCAGTCCGTTGATCCCATGGTTTAAACACGAGTTTCCCATCGCCTTCTCTTGTTTCGTTGAGACACTGCAGTTTCTCGATGTCAATGCGCTGATACAGTGCATACTCCAGGCCCCGTTCCGCTGGCTCATGCTCGTCTTCACAGCAGCCGTGGCTGTGCCCACCATGGCCGTGACCAGACATCACAGGTACTAAATATCGCACTTTAGAGAAATGTACGTCCTAGCTGGTGATGATAGGAGCTGTCGAACTAGCTAAGTTGTTTGTTTCAGACTGACCTGGCTGGTTTCACTTTTCCACAACATTCTGGAGAGGAAACCTTTCAAAACCACATGTACGTTAATAGCCAATCAAGATGGACGTACAGATGCAGAACATTAACGTGCTCTCTGATTGGCCTGGCCAACACCAATGAACAAGCACAGGGTTTCCACTAGCTATTTGTTTACTAGCTTTCACACCCAAAAAATCAGATTCCACAGTCAAAATTGTCTACAAAAATGTGGTTTTTGATATTTAAGGTTAGGCATAAGGTTAGCAGTGTGGTTAAGGTTATGTTTAAAAATCACATTTTAAGATTGTAGAAATTGACAGGGTTTATGCCATGACCCAAGCACACAAACCTGTAAAACTCATAACTGGTATTTGATCCTTGTCTAGTGGAAAGCTGCTCTCACTTGTTTTGCACCCAACATCCATCGCATGTTTCTTTCAGTAGTCATTATTACAGTCAGTGATACAATATTAAGTTGAACAATTACATATTCTCTATGTTCTCAATAGTGCTGGGAATACAGAATGTACCCTACTACATACAGCAACTTATTCAGTGCACTGTGGACAGGCTCCCTTGCTAGATTTGAGCAGTGTTTTTCTCTTTCATTTCAACATCAACACAAGACACAATAGAACATGAATACATTTGAGGGCAAAACGTCAATTTTATTGAAAATGTCAATATAACATTTATTAAAATCTATTAAAATTACTATTTCATCCACGTCCATTTGGATCCAGGTTCAGGGGGAGCCAGGGGTCCCAGAGATGAAAATAAATACATAAGAGTGAAGCTGCAGGGTCCTATCACTTCCTCTCTCCTCTTTCTCCCTTTTTGTGTTTTCCTCTTTCTGCGCTCACTTCATTCCTCACTCATCACAGTGAACCAGATAAAAGTAGGGATGCACATGTGGTTCAACACTGAACACAGTAAGAAAACATGGTGTGGATGCACTGGAATAAAATGGGTCTATTCAATTGTACGTAAAAACATGCTGCCTGTAACAGCACTGTCATTTGATGTCTTAACTTATGCGTACCATAATAAAGCATAGTTCTGTCTGTGTCAGAGTTCCTCTGTAGTGTATGAACTTGTAACAAATGACTAGTTTCGCATTTGAAATATTTTGTCTGCGTGTTTGTTTGCCAGGGACTATCTGGGAACATTTCAAAATGGAGGACATAATTGTGTGTGTATTTAAGAAATGCTAAAATAATGGAGAAAATCTGTGTGTGTGTGTGTGTACAGTCGTGGCCAAAATCCCCAAAAAACATTTCCACTGCATTTCAGCCCTGCCACAAAAGGACCAGCTGACATCATGTCAGTGATTCTCTCGTTAACACAGGTGTGAGTGTTGACGAGGACAAGGCTGGAGATCACTCTGTCATGCTGATTGAGTTCGAATAACAGACTGGAAGCTTCAAAAGGAGGGTGGTGCTTGGAATCATTGTTCTTGCTCTGTCAACCATGGTTACCAGCAAGGAAACATGTGCCGTCATCATTGCTTTGCACAAAATGGGCTTCACAGGCAAGGATATTGCTACCAGTAAGATTGCACCTAAATCAACCATTTATCGGATCATCAAGAACTTCAATTGTTGTGAAGAAGGCTTCAGGACGCCCAAGAAAGTCCAGCAAGAGCCAGGACCGTCTCCTAAAGTTGATTCAGCTGCAGGATCAGGGCACCACCAGTACAGAGCTTGCTCAGGAATGGCAGCAGGCAGGTGTGAGTGCATCTGCACGCAGTGAGGCGAAGACTTTTGGAGGATGGCCTGGTGTCAAGAAAGGCAGCAAAGAAGCCACTTCTCTCCAGGAAAAACATCAGGAACAGACTGATATTCTGCAAAAGGTACAGGGATTGGACTGCTGAGGACTGAGGCAAAGTCATTTTCTCTGATGAATCCCCTTTTCGATTTTTTGGGGCATCCCAAAAAAGCTTGTCTGGAGAAGACAAGGTGAGCGCTACCATCAGTCCTGTGTCATGCCAACAGTAAAGCATCCTGAGACCATTCATGTGTGGGGATGCTTCTCAACCAAGGGAGTGGGCTCACTCACAATTTTGCCTAAGAACATAGCCATGAATAAAGAATGGTACCAACACATCCTCTGAGAGCAACTTCTCCCAACCATCAAGGAGCAGTTTGGTGATGAACAATGCCTTTTCCAGCATGATGGAGCACCTTGCCATAAGGTAAAAGTGATAACTAAGTGGCCCAGGGAACAAAACCGATACTTTGGGTCCATGGCCAGGAAACTCCCCAGACCTTATTAATCCCATTGAGAACTTGTGGTCAATCCTAAAGAGGCGGGTGGACAAACAAAACCCCACAAATTCTGACAAACTCCAAGCATTGATTATGCAAGAATGGGCTGCCATCAGTCAGGATGTGTCCCAGAAGATAATTGACAGCATGCCAGGGCAGATTGCAGAGGTCTTGAAAAAGAAGGCTCATCACTTCAAATATTGACTCATTGCATCAACTTCATGTAATTGTCAATAAAAGCCTTTGACACTTATGAAATTATTGTAATTATACTTCAGTATTCCATAGTAACATCTGACAAAAATATCTAAAGACACTGAAGCAGCAAACTTTGAAAATGTATATTCATTTTCAAAACTTTTGGCCACGACTGTATGTGTGTGCACATGTCTGGTGGGCATTTGTAGATTACCCATAATTCATTGAATTAAAAAGATCTTAGCTCCTACAATCTCTTCCTCTCCTCTCAATCACGTCATACATTCATCTCTCTCTAGCTCTATCGGCGGGAGAATCTGTTCTTGAAAGCTTTGATAGTTTTGGCCATCATGGGGGCGATTTCTGCAAGACAAACAGACGTGACATTTTAAAACAGAAAAGTTAACTACGCAGACATGTCCTCTCAGAGATTAAAGCCAACACGTTTTAAAATCAGGAAAGTACTTTTGTTTTACATGCATGTTGGGTCTAATAGAAATATCTGAACCTATTTTCTCACACACACACACACACACACGATACTGACTTTTGACCTGTGGTTTGTTGTCTCTGGCGCTGGGGCCAACGCTGGGGCCTGAGGAGCGAGAGGTCTCAGGGGGACTGTCGTGAGAGGAGGAGTGGCTGGGCTCATCCGAGTGAGAGCTATACGACAAGGCTGGCCTTATTCTAAAAAAATAAAATAAAAACAGGAAGGTAAATCCAATCAGTGTACAGAAAAATAAAAAATAAACAGTATAGTTTTAATAGTGTTTTTCAAATCTGGGGGGCATTATATGCGCCATCTCTGAATACTCAGAAAACTAGTAAGCAATGCGATGAACATTTCAAGAACGTTTCTATGCGCTCTTTTTTAACTCATGTAGCATAGCTGCTATATCCTCAGATTGAACAACTGCCTCGTTTTATTTTCCCCATCTAGCTTTCACAATGTCATCCTGCAAGGTCGGAACGTCCAGAACACGTCAGAATGTCTCTTCCATTTCATCCTCCATTGTGTTGAACCTTTTTAATATCTTATGACTGTTCATTCCTCAAACAAAACATATGTGGATCAAATTTGATACAAATATGATGTAGTGCATATCATCTTAAATTAGCAATCAGCCAAGCATTTCTGTGTATATGAAAATGTAAGTGGCAATATAACAAAGTGTTTGATGGTGGTGGGGACATAAAAGAAATTCCAGAATGTTTGTATGTGCTCTTCTAGCCTCACCCCGTTGTCAGATTGAACACTGGAAAATCTGTGGCTTCTCTCTCTTGCCCTTTCTGTTTAACAAAATCTCTGGCATCCCTGAAGCTATGTGTCATCCTGCAAGGTCGGATAGTCCAGAACAGGTCAGGGCGAGTTTCGCATTTTAATTCAATGTACATTAGGAATCGTAACCCCTCTGCGTGAACTTAGTTCCCCATGATGACATTGCAACAATTCACATAGAATCATAACGGTCCATTTGTAGATTAAAATATGATTTAGTGGACCTTTGAGAATAAGTCTGAGAGTCTGAATTACGTGTTAGCAAATAAAGTTACCACTCAGCCAATCATGTCTTCCTATATGGAAATGTAAGTAGGAAAAAATAAACATGGAAGTGCCAACATGAAGGGTGTGCACTACTATGCAGTGTGTGATAGTGATATGCACACTAGTGTCCACATACTTGATCGGAGCTGCAGCTGCGGTGGAGCTGGCAGTGGAGGTGCTTGTGGTGCCAAACTTCTCCTGTCGCCGGCGGACATCACGCGGAGGTTTGGCGACAGAGTTCACAAATGCCATTTTAACCTGTCGACCTGCCAGGAGAAATACACACACATAAAACACATGCTTACTCAAAATCAACACCCTCTGTACACTTTCATTGATGATAACAATAACTCCTAGTAATAACTACGCTATAGTAGAATTCAGCTCATAGATAGGATGTAGAGAAAGAACCTTTGGGCTTGTTGGCATGGGCCGAACTGATGTTCTGGGTGAGCTTGCGAAGGCGCTCCTCCCGCTCGTCGTGCTTCCGCAGGTACATCTCCCGCCACGACTCGTACTCCTGGGGCGTCTCACGCTTGAAGTCCCGCTGGCAGTGGCGATGCCAAAGCTCATCAGAGTCCTCCATAAAACACTGAGGGGAAAAGAAAAAGGGTTCAAATTGATCACGTTTTTACATTAAATATATCCTACAATTTAGTAGGGAGAGTAAACACCATTCATTGTTCAAAGCCTAACAGTTAGGAGTCATGTTTTTGTTTGTACACTTCACCTAGGTTGTTCCTGGTATACAGTGTGTCTTGGCAGAGTATGACAGCTTGTGTACTACATGCTCACTGACCATCTCGTACTGGGTGACGGTTTGTGCGTTCATGTGTGAGACTCTACTTTGATTGTGGGTGTGTGTTACCTGATTGCACTGCTCAATGCGGTAAAGCTGTTCTGGGGTGCATCGCTCTAGTACTGGTTCCAGAATCTCAAATGGCACACCTCCCACCTCATCAATTGCTGGAAAAAAACATACAGTAAGCATCTCATTATACAGAGACTCACACAATCAGCAGGGTGTTAAGTATCTTGCAGATAAAGAATGATAGCGTGGATATAGCATGGACAGCACTGTGGTTAGAATACATAACAGTCACACTAACAGTCAGTGTTCAATGTGGGTGTAATGTTAAAGAGGAAGTCACGTGTTGCTCTTAGTTTTGGTTTAAATTATTTTAAAACCGTGAGAAAGTGGATCGAAGTGGACCAGCAGCCACAAGAATCCACAAGACAATTAAGTTGGTGGTGTTTGAACAACAGCCCCATTATAAAATGGGTTCAGTGATCCATGCCTTTGCCTTCTCTCTTTTGAGAAATGTTAGGTGTACTTCATTAACAAAAAATGTACACTTGACTAAACTAACCAAATGTGGTAACAGAAACTGAAATAAAACCTAAGCATTATGATAACGACGCCATTACATGGCATTCACAGTGTCGCTAGGAGACAACACTCACAGTCAATGTTGTTTTGAAGCACCCGGATGCACTGCTCGTACAGACTCATCATCTTGGGCAGATAGGACGTCTTTGAACCCGAGTAGACCGTCATTTTAGAGTTAAAGCGTCTCCCAGTGAAGCCGGTGTCCTCCTCGGCGTCATTTGACACAGGACCTGCAGGAAAGAAGCCAAAAGTTAAACATGAAAAATTGCTGACAATCACAACAAAATTTATTAGGCCTAGAGAATAAACGCAAATGTACAATTGTCCCCAAAGCGCAGACAAGTCCAACACCCAAACTGTACTTACACTCTAGCATACTACATAGAATGAACCAATGCATTCTCAGTTGTACACTTGTATGGACATTAGAACGCACCCACACAGTGTGAAAGAACCAACATTAAAAAACAATAAGTACCTTTACGCCGCTGAGGAGACAACGGTGTGAGATCAATGGAAGGCAGAGGTCTGTAGAAAGGCTGGATGGCTGGCAGAGAGATATCAGGAAGCGTGGACACAACCTCGACCACCTGAGGTAAAAGAAAGAGTTCAGTCAAGAACCTGAGAACAAGGACTCTCATAATGAGAACATCAGGGTCAGGGCACCTGGTTAATACAAACATACAGAAAGGTGGATTGTAAGGACTTACTGTCCCGCAGCCCAAAAATATGACAGTAAATATAACATTCTCCAATTGAACATACGCATCTTGCGAGAAGAAAAGGTCAATGTAGGTCTGTTCTTACCTTCCGGCGTTTCTCAGGCACCGGAGTCGTTGCTGTCGGGTTCTGGGCTGGATCAGCCCTTTTACTGCGGCTCCCGTTGGCCTTGCTGGGCTTGGACTCCTTGGAGGAGGAAGGAGCAGCAGGCGAGGGCAGGACAGGCGGACGAGGAGGTGTGTGGTGGTGGGAGGAGGGCCGACTGCTGCTGCCGGGCTTCTTCTTCTTCTTAGTGGGCGTAGGGGCGTCATATGTGAGGAAGGATTCAAACGACATGGTGGGGGTATCAAATGCCTCTTCTGCCTGCTCCTCAGTCACTTGGACTAATACAGGGGAGTCCCTAGGCTCACGTGACCTCCCTAGAGATTAAGGAGAACAAGGAGGGAATGATGTTAATGGGATGTAGTTTTTTAAAAGAGATAAGTGGGTGAGAGACAACCCACATCTTTAGGAAACAGGTTAATGGGAAAATGGTTCTCATTATCCAACATGGTTAAATAAATAATACATGACTGGAAAACCATTTATTAACAAGCCAGCAACCCAACACTGACTCAAAGCTTGAAAGAGGCATCTATGGAATAGGCTGTCATTTGAGAACCACCCTCTCTGTAAATGTCATAATGAGACAGAAGTCACAGCAAAATTCTCAGCCAAGTCAGTTGGCAGCACACTCACCATCACTTCCACCTCTCTTGTCCCTCTTACTCTCGTGCGGGGTGGAGTGCCGACTGTGCTTGGAGGCCTTGCCAGTGTGCTGCGGTTCCCTCTCCGCGCTGCGCTTCTTCCCTTCGCCACCGCCACCACCGCCCGCCTGGACATGACGTCGCCGCCTCTCCTCGTCCCGGTCGCCGTGGGAACCGTGATGCTCCCTGCCAGGCTCTTTGTGTGGTTTGGTGTGTCGGACCTCTTTGTGAAGGAGGCTGGGCGCGGGCTCTGGCTCTTCCTCCATGGGGCTCTCGTAGCCCTCAGACTGGTATCCCACTCGTTGGCCACCGTGGCTGAGCTGTGGGGGGCTGTAGTGGTGCTGAGGGGGGGAGGGGGAGTAGTTGGTGCGGTAGCCTCTTTCCTCTTCCTCCTCTATCATCATCTCCTCCTCTTCATCCTCCTCCTCTACATGAGGAGGCTCCTCTGGGGATAGTTCCCGGACACGTTTGTGGCTTACGTCCCTTCCCTCAGAGCTGTGAGGGTGCGCATGTGTCCGTACGTCCTTGGCGTTGCCGGGTCTGTGAGGAAGAACAAAAACAAAGCTACACCTCAGTAGAATTCAGATGACGATACGCTGAGAAAAAGATGAAGAAGACAAATCAGAAGAAGTCCCCCAATCCCTCAGTAATAACGTACCTTTCAGCAGACGGGGTGGGAACCAGTTTCTTCCACTTGGCCACAAGGCTCTTCGCAAGATCTCCAGCAAGATCATGTTTCCGGAACGAATTCACAGTTTTTCCTACTCCAGTTTCCTGCACCGGCGAGAATAAAATATAAGCATGCCATAGATAGTAGTCGGGTGTCCTCATTATCAGTACATTATGTTTTTGACACTGGTGTCGTGTGGGTCATGTTTGGAGAGCAACGTGGGTGATTCAGGCACTCTAATGGTTAAGTGAGCAGGCCTGTACACTTAGTAGTGCACATAAAACAGCCCATATTAGCGCTATTGCCCATCATAAAAAGGAAGTGAGCATGCTCTGAAGGTTGCGTGACAATATTGAACAGCACAATCAACTCCTGTAGAGCAGAGGGTCACATCATCCTGCTGCAAAAACCAGAGCCTGTACTTAGATTCCTCTTCTAAATAACACTGCGGTGAGTGAAGAACTATGGTGCAATGCAATCAATGTGTGCAGTCTTGGAGACTAAAGAAAGAGATACGATCACTTTTGCACTAACGAAAGAATAAGCATGACATGAGCATACACTGTTTCCAAAATCTTACCACAAGGATATCCACAGTCATAGGCAGCTCCCCCAGCCGTTTGAGGGTCTTCTGGAGCTAGATAGCACAAATACAGAAGATTTACAGAGTGCTTACTACATCCTCTGCACTGATCGACCTAGCTTGCCTGATTCTGAGAAGAGCCAAACAGTCTGCACATTAGCAAAGTGCACACAATTCAGGTATGCCAAAGGGAAGGATATAGTTTGTGAAAGGTAACGGGGTCAGGTTAATTCAAGGTTGTTGATCATTGAATGAATGGAAATATAAAGACACATAACAATATTTACATAATCACAGTATTGATGACATTTGTCTACTGTGTAAAAGTGTGCGCTGTATGTGTAAAAGTGTAGGCTTACGGGTAGTTTGACTTTGTAGGCTGTCAAACTGTGTAGTACTTTCAGACTTTGCTTGATTCATATTTGTGTAGTCCAATTTTGCCTAAATTGCACAGTCATGGAGTCATCAGGATTTGCCATGGCCTATTTGAAGGGGGTAGGCTAACTACACATATATGGAGAGGTGGTTGTGTTTACTAAAGTTGATCAGCTGACAAAAACCCACCACGACATGGAAGTGTGTGCAGGGATTGCTTTGTTCAATGAGACAACAGCCGATATCACAGTAAGGCACTACGAACAAATGTATTGTTGTTGTCCTTAAACTTGGACTGATCCATTGAGTGAAGTGCAACAATCTAATAACTAGGCCCGTGCTGCTGTTGCACAATTGTGGAGTTTATACAATCGCTGTGGGGTCATGTCTAGAAATAATCCATCTTTTGTCAAATTAACGTCAAAAGTTGAAATGTTTTACATTTAAACTCACTCTAAACCCATTTTCCAGACAACATAATCCGCCTAACCTACTACGTCAATTCTAACCTGCTGCGTAAATTCTCATAACCTGCTACGAAAAATCAAATCTGACGTTAATTTGACAAAAGCTGGATCCCTTTTAGCCATGCCCGCTCTTCGCTTTCGCTTTTTGTGGTTGTTTCTTTAACACTAGCTAGCTGGCTACATTATTAGCACTTTATTAGCAGTGGCAATGTCCGTTAGCTACAATAACTCCATGGCATAAAGTACAGTTCTGCGGACTCGGCAGGTAGCTCGAGGACTAGGTTAAACTTAACATGAACTATGGTTAAGAAACCCAGTTAGTTGGCTAGGCTACATATCGTGACGTGCTCTTAGAAAAAGCAGCAACTACCTACATTAGCGGAACTACCTCCCATGCGACAATATTTCAAAACATTTTAGTGGGCGCAAGTTATCCGCTTCAACCTTGCCATTTCATTCTGGGCCTTTCGATTATTACCTTGCGAGGCTCTAAATTCTCGCAGAGCCGAGACTGAAGTCTCTCCACCGCTTCCAACAGCTCCTCCGCCATGTTTACTGCTGGTGCCCTGTGCCCGGAAGCTGCTTCATTACAGCAGAATAGGGTCAGTGCCATCCTCTCCACAGCTTCACTCAGCCTACTGTTGACTTGGAGATTGGCGGAACTACGTAATAAAACAGCTGACAAAGTATTAACCAGACACCTCTTTGAGGATTAAAGAGCCAATGCAGCCGTTTTCATCTCAATATCAAATCATTTCGGCCAAACAATTATTCGTAGAGAAGGTGGAAGGTTTTAAGTTCCTCGGCGTACACATCACGGACAAACTGAAATGGTCCACCCACACAGACAGCGTGGTGAACCTCAGGAGGCTGAAGATATTTGGCTTGTCACCGAAAACACTCACAAACTTTTACAGATGCACAATTGTCGGGCTGTATCACCGCCTGATACGGCATCTGCTCCGCCAACAACAACCGGCTCTCCAGAGGGTGGTGCGGTCTGCACAAAGCATCACCGGGAGCAAACTACATGCTATCCAGGACACCGACACCACCCAATGTCACAGGAAGGCCAAAAAGATCATCAAGGACAACAATCACCCGAGCGAGCCACTGCCTGTTCACACCGCTACCATCCAGAAGGCAAGGTCAGTACAGGTGCATCAAAGCTGGGCCCGAGAGACTGAAAAACAGCTTCTATCTCAAGGCCAGACTGTTACAGCCATCACCAACATTGAGTGGCTGCTGCCAACATACTGACTCAAATCTCTAGTCACTTTAATAATTAAAATGTGTATTGTAATAAATGTATCACTAGTCACTTTAAACAATGGCACTTTATATAATGTTTACATACCCTACATTACTCATCTCATATGTATATACTGTACTCTATACCATCTACTGCATACTGCATCTTACCTTACCGCACGGCCATCGCTCATCCATATATTTATATGTACATATTCTTATTAATTCCTTTACACTTGTGTGTGTATAAGGTAGTTGTTGTGAAATAGATTACTTGTTTGATATTACTGCACGGCACGAACTAGATGTACAAGCATTTCACTACACTCGCATTAACATCTGCTAACCATGTGTATGTGACCAATACAATTTGATCTGATTAACTAATTTACAGCATGGTGATGACACCAGGTTGGCCAAACACCATCCCACCAAAACAGGCTGAACGTTCAGGCAGTCTTTTCAAATAGCTCTTACACTAAAAGGGCATTATCATAATTTTCACAATTAAACAGTATTATTCCAACCGCATAGTATGGAAATATACAGTTGAAGTCGGAAGTTTATATACACCTTAGCCAAACACATTTAAACACAGTTTTTCACTATTCCTGACATTTAATCCTAGTAAAAATTCCCTGTTTTAGGTCAGTTAGGATCACCACTTTATTTTAAGAATGTGAAATGTCAGAATAATAGTAGAGAGAATGATTTCTTTCAGCTTTTATTTCTTTGGTCACATTCCCAGTGGGTCAGAAGTTAACATACACTCAATTAGTATTTGGTAGCATTGCCTTTAAATTGTTTAACTTGGGTCAAACATTTTGGGTAGCCTTCCACAAGCTTCCCACAATAAGTTGTGTGAGTTTTGGCCCATTCCTCCTGACAGAGCTAGTGTAACTGAATCGGGTTTGTATGTCTCCTTGCTCGCACACGCTTTTTCAGTTCTGCTCACAAATTTTCAATGGGATTGAGGTCAGGGCTCTGTGATAGCCACTCCAATACCTTGACTTTGTAATAAAATGTTTTTATTATAAAAATAAAATAAAAAAGCCCCATTTTCTCCCCAACTTCGTGGTATCCAATTGTTGTCTCATCGCTACAACTCCCGTACGGGCTCGGGAGAGACGAAGGTCGAGAGCCATGCGTCCTCTGAAACACAACCCAACCAAGCCACACTGCTTCTTAACACAGCGCGCATCCAACCCGGAAGTCAGCCGCACCAATGTGTCGGAGGAAACACCGTACACCTAGCGACCTGGTCAGCGTGCACTGCGCCCGGCCCGCCACAGGAGTCGCTAGTGCGCAATGAGACAATGATATCCCAACCTGCCAAACCCTCCCTAACCCAGACGATGCTAGGCCAATTGTGCGTCGCCCCATGGACCTCCTGGTCACAGCTGGCTGCGACAGAGCCTGGGCTCCAACCCAGAGTCTCTGGTGGCACAGCTTCCTTAAGCCATTTTGCCACAACTTTGGAAGTATGCCTGAGGTCATTGTCCATTTGGAAGACCCATTTGCGACCAAGCTTTAACTTCCTCACTGATGTCTTGAGATGTTGCTTCAATATATCCACATCATTTTCCTCCCTCATGCCATCTATTTGTATGATATGCACTAGTCCCTCCAGCAGCAAAGCACCCCCACAACATGATGCTGCCACCCCTTTGCTTCATGGTTGGGATGATGTTCTTTGGCTTGCAAGCCGCCCCCTTTTTCCTCCAAACATAACTATGGTCATTATGGCCAAACAGTTCTATTTTTGTTTCATCAGACCAGAGGACATTTCTCCAAAAAGTACAATATTTGTCCCCATGTGCAGTTGCAAACTGTAGTCTGGCTTTTTTTATGGCAGTTTTGGAGCAGTGGCTTCTTCCTTGCTGAGCGGCCTTTCAGGTTATGTCGATATAGGACTCGTTTTAATGTGGATGTAGATACTTTTGTGCCTGTTTCCTCCAGCACCATCACAAGGTCCTTTGCTGTTGTTCTGGGATTGATTTTCACTTTTCGCACCAACGTACGTTCATCTCTAGGACACAGAACGCGTCTCCTTCCTGAGCAGAATGACGGCTGCGTGATCCCATGGTGTTTATACTTGCATACTATTGTTTGTACAGATGAACGTGGTACCTTCAGGCGTTTGGAAATTGCTCCCATCCCAAGGATGAACCAGACTTGTGGAGGTCTACATATTTTTTTTCCTGAGGTCTTGGCTGATTTCTTATGATTTTCCTATGAAGTCAAGAAAAGAGGCACTGAGTTTGAAGGTAGGCCTTGAAATACATAAACAGGTACACCTCCAATTGACTCAGGCTAATTGACATCATTTATCAGAAGCTTCTAAAGCCATGACATAATTTTCTGGAATTTCCAACCTGTTTAAAGGCACAGCCAAATTAGTGTATGTAAACTTCTGACCAACTGGAATTGTGATACAGTGAAATAATCTGTCTGTAAACAATTGTTGGAAAAATGACTTGCAGAAAGTAGATGTCCTAACCGACTTGCCAAAACTATAGTTTGATAACAAGCAATTTGTGGAGTGGTTGAAAAACTAGTTTTAATGACTCCAATCTATGTGTATGAAAACTTCCGACTTCAACTGTATATAAAGCACAGGAAATCATGTTTTTACTGCGTTGGGTCTTTAATAATCTTTGTGTCATCATAATGATATTGGTGATAATGTACTGTTATGGTCCTATAGAAATGTTACATGAAATTAATTTGACCATCATAAATTATTACCCTTACAATACTGGTATTGAGATGTATCCATAATGTGTTCATAATCAATACAAATAAAATAATATTGTTGTCAGTGTCATAGTGCATGTATCCTTTCTTGTTGATATCTCTGCCATGTTCGGTGTGTCAACATAACACAACTCCAGGTTTTTCCACTACTTTGTTAAAATAGCACCAGAGCCTCTTACACACACACACACAACACAGAGAGAGACTGTGAGACAACCGTTCAAACACAGAAACTTGAGCATACAGAGAGAAAATAGCCCCTCTCCTGTCTGCCCAGCCGAGTGACTGAAGGGTGACTGAAGGGGGCAGGATAGCAGAGGGCTGGCCACATATGGAGTATTTTTGGTGGGGAGGGAGGGGGTGCCTGTATATGGAGTTGTAGGTGGTGGGAGCTAGAAATTAGGGAGGGAGGGTGTCTCATTTCATAGACTTGGTTGGACCCTGAATCACTCAAACACTGAACCACAGTCCACTGACAGACAGACAGCGGACAGAGGAAAGAGGAAGAGAGAGTAACCTGTGAGCGAAAATCAACAAAGCGAAAGAAAGCCAAGAGAGAAACGAGGAAAGATAAGGAAGAAGAGTGAGTGGAGAGAGAGGTAAAGCATATTGACTGAATTTTTCATCAAATTATTTGCATGTCTAATTTGAGTCATGATTTATCCAACTTGATTAGACAGCCTAATCATAAAGCATTTATATATAATATGTAATATGCTGAAGTTGAACTGCTGCACTCTTGAATTTCACCAGAACTGTACAATTTAACCATCGCCAGTAACACAAAATACAAAGTGTGCAGACACCCAAATAAGTCCCTTTTCAAGCACTTAATCACCTAAAAAAAAGTGGATGTAAACACATTCATTTTAGCCTCAACTAGGCACTATGTAGAATCTGAATGTAGCATTTTTTTTCTCACGAACACTCTCAGCTCAAACACATTTAATGCGAGGCCAAATTGATATTAGGATGCATACAAGTGACTACTTGGGAGGGGTAACTCATTCCAGCTCTAACCTCAACATCTATAAATAATCTCTGGAGATACACAAAGGAATTCTGACACTGGGGAGGTGGGAGTCAGGCACATGATGGCATTGTGTACCGCACAGAGATGTGTTTTGTCACGGTGTCACCTACTCGGATACCTCGGCCATGTTCCAATATCATTCCCGCCGACTTTTATTCCATCTCTGCCATTTTTCAGACGTTCATGCCCCATTTTAATTTCTTTCCTCCTTTTGCCTTAGCGTTATAAACTGTTCTCGGTTCCTAACCAAAACGTCTGGGGGCGGCAGGTAGCCTAGTGGTTTGAGCAGTGCGTCAGTAACTGAAAAGTTGCTAACAGAGGGAAGATAGGTAGCCTAGTGGTTAGAGCTTTCGGCCAGTAACCAAAAGGTTTTTAGATCCAATCCCCGAACAAGGCAATTAAGCCACTGTTCCCCTGTAAGGCCGTCATTGTAAATAAGAATTTGTTCTTAACTGACTTGCCTAGTTAAATTTAAAAAATAAACCATTGGATATTTTTCATAGGATTTGGTAGTAAATCTTTCCTTCATATTATGATCCTCCTTGTCTTCCAATTCTGACTCTCCTCATCTTCAAGACACATTTTCAGTGATGTTTTGGCACAGTCCCAGAGCAAGCCCTAGCCTTTTGGAGGCCCTATGCTTTAGAGTTAATTTCCTGCAATTCTATACATTTTTCCATGGAACATAGAGAAGATTTTGCCGTTTTAAAGCACTTTTGCTGCTTTTCTAAACATTTTCCCATTGTGTGGAGAGAATTCTACTCATTGTGCCATGGGGCAGAGAAAATTATTTGCAGTTTAACAGCTAATTGACTGCAATTCTACACATTTTGCCATGGGGCATAGAGAACATTTAGCAATTTTAAAGAAAATGTTCTGAAATTTGACACATTTTGCCCCGACTTATGCTATGTTAATATGATATCTGAGTAAGAGTGACAAACAAAATCAATGGGGACCCCCTGGAGGTCAGGGGCCCTGGGCACGTGACATGTAAAAATCTTCCCAATCGTTCTGATTGTGTTGTGATTGTGACCACATGTTGTAAAAATGCTCACAGTGTGAAAAACGTCTCTGTGTGGATGGCTGAGCTCACACCCTCCCTCATCATTGTTTTAGCTAGCTAGCTATTATAATTAGCTGTTAGTTGGTCGAGATGGCTTGTTTTCAGAGGTGTGCGGTTTTAGATTGTCTGTATAGCTAAAAAAAACTAATATAAAAGCTCGGTTTTAGCCAAAGTATAAACAACTGTTTCACATCTCCACTAGTTACTTTTGATAACAAACATATTGAGCTAGCAATCTGCCAGTCCGTATATCACATGATAGGCTGCACTAGCTAGCTAGCACAACTCGTTTGCTCTACAACTAGCTAGCTTATAAATGTACCCACAGCCTCTCACATTACCAAAAGCCTACAGCACCGTGGTAGCCTCTGCTGAAGCAAACCTTGAGTGGAAAGTAAATGGCAGCACTGCAAATAAATGCAATGCAAATTTGTGGTAAAGCCAAATCAACTACCAAAGATGTATATAACTAACCCATGGTACTGCAATTTCTCCAAAAGCATATGTTTTTGCTGTCATTTGTCACTTGGGTGAGCTCTACTGTCATAATGTGGAACTGAAGTTTGTCGCCAGAATATTGCCAAGGAGAAAGCAAGTCCTTGATGTCCTGTATGGCCATATGCTTAATCAGTAGGTTGATAACAGAAAATGACAGTGAAATATTTGAGCGAACAGATTTTATTTCCTTGTATAAAGGGAAGAGACATTACAGGCTATCCAAAAGAGAACTCATCGTCCCTCCTGGCAGATAACAGACCAAAATAATTAGCTGTATAACCTGTATAAACAAGTCAGGTCTCAGTGATATGCTATCATATAGCAGATGTTTGACACTTTAGAAAACAAATACAATGAGTAGATATGCCCCCCCCACCCCACACCAAATTGAGATGCTGACCTACAAAAATTAAGTAATACATTTCTGTATACTTCCAACCATTTAGGGTAATAGAATTAACCAAGGTTCAGCACTGTCGCTGTTTTTACACAGGAAGCCCAATTCTGAACTATTGCCATAAACAATAATTGGTCAAAAGACCAATTTAGTAGGAAAATAATTAGAAATGGGCTGCCTGTGTAAAAGCAGCTAATGTGGGTTCCTCAACCCTCCCTGAAAAAGGTGCTGAAATGTAGGTTATTTCCATTCAATCAGGGGTGTCAAACTCATTCCATGGAGGGCCTAGTGCACGTGGCAAACTCATTCAATGGAGGGCCTAGTGCACGTGGCAAACTCATTCCATGGAGGGCCTAGTGCACGTGGCAAACTCATTCCATGGAGGGCCTAGAGCACGTGGCAAACTCATTCCATGGAGGCCCTGGAGCACGTGGTAAACTCATTCCATGGAGGGCCTAGAGCAGGTGGCAAACTCATTCCACGGAAGGCCGAGTGTCTGTGGGGTTTCGCTCCTTCCTTGTACTTATTATACCTGGTTGTCTACGTCTTAATTGAAAGGAAAAAACTTAAACCCGCAGACACTAGGCCAGGGGTTAGGCTAAACACGCAGACACTAGGCCAGGGGTTAGGCTGAAAACACGCAGACACCGTGGAATGAGTTTGATACATGAAATGGTTAGAGTATACACTGCGTGTCTGACTTTTTATTACTATGTAAGTAAACAAACCCGTAGGCTACTTTGAGCCAAGCGCTAACAAAGTAACAAGAAGCAGATCCCTAAGCAGTAAGGTGAAAATAATCCTATGTGCAACTATAACACATTGGCGAGACTTACGTGACGTGATGAGCGAGACATACTGTAAGAATGGTGTGCTGGTGCTTTAATATGATGATGGCATTGCATACATACAAAATAAAAAGCATACATGTCAATGGGGATGTGCATCTTTCCCTTTCAAGACAATTTGATATCAAGATACCTGGACTTCAATACGATAGAGGAACAATACGTTTTAGGTTGAACCTACCTAACCACACTAATGATGATTACAGTTGAACACGATGTACAGTACATCGGACAAGGCAGAGAATGTTGGCCAGCTCCGGTATGGCCCGCTTAGCCTCTCACATGAACATGCAGATGCAACCAAATAGTGAAATAACATTTTAAAAAGTTATGGGGAGGCAATATGTGTAAGAATAACTAAGTACAGCCTTGCCAAACTAAACCCCTCATGCTTCTGCATAATCCACACTGTGACCTGTAACATAAGAATGCACACACAGATGGTGCATTGACTGAAAAAATGTACACTTATAAAACACAAAAACATCCAATACCACATTTCACTTACCTCTCAGAACACAACTTCTGAGATGAAGTAGAAGTCCTTACCCAGCAGTGTGATGACCCTGAATATAGTGCATTCAGAAAGTAATCAGACCCCTTGACTCTTTCCACATTTCCTATTACCACATTTGATTACGTTACAGCCGTGTTCTAAAATTGATTAAATAGTTTTTTAGTTTTTTTTAAACCCGTAAATATCACATTTACATAAGTATTCAGATCCTTTACTCAGTACTTTGTTGAAGGACCTTTGGCAGTGATTACAACCTCAAGTCTTCCTGGGTATGACGCTACAAGCTTGGCACACCTGTATTTGGGGAGTTTCTCCCCTTCTTCTCTGCAGATCCTCTCAAGCTCTGTCTGGTTGGATGGGGAGCATCACTGCACAGCTATTTTCAGGTCTCTCCAGAGATGTTCGATCAGGTTCAAGTCCAGGCTCTGGCTGGGCCACTCAAGGACATTCAGAGACTTGTCCCAAAGCCGCCACTCTATTTTCTTAGCTATGAGCTTAAGGTCGTTGTCCTGTTGGAAGGTGAACCTTCGCCCTAGTCTGAGGTGCTGAGCGCACTGGAGCAGGTTTTCATCAAGGATCTCTGTACTTTTCATGTTCATCTCTCCCTCGAGACTGACTAGTCTCCCAGTCCCTGCCGCTGAAAAACATCCCAACAGCATGATGCTGCCACCACCATGCTTCACCGTAAGGATGGTAACAGGTTTCCTCCAGACTTGACGCTTGGCATTCAGGCCAAAGAGTTCCATCTTGGTTTCATCAGACCAGAGAATCTTGTTTCTCATGATCTGAGACTCCTTTAGGTACCTTTTGGCAAACTCCAAGCTGGCTGTCATGTACCTTTTACTGAGGAGTGGAATCTGTCTGGCCACTCTACCACAAAGGCCTGATTTGTAAGGACAGACGCTGGGAGACGAGAAGCAAGAAGCGCTGTTGCGCGTAACAATGGTGACAGGTGTGCCCTCGAGCGCCAGAGAGGGGGAGCGGGAGCAGACATGACATGATTGGTGGAATGCTGCAGAGATGATTGTCCTTCTGGAAGGTTCTTTCTTCTCCACAGAGGAACTCTGTCAGAGTGACCATCGTGTTCTTGGTCACCTCCCTGACCAAGGCCCTTCTCCCCAGATTGCACAGTTTGGCCAGGCGGCCAGCTCTAGGAAGACTTTTGGTGGTTCCAAACTTCTTCCAATAAAGAATGATGGAGGCCACTGTGTTCTTGGGGACCTTCAATGCTGCAGACATTTTTTGGTACCCTTCCCAGATCTGTGCCTCGACACAATCCTGTCTTGGAGCTCTATGGACAATTCCATTACATTCGACTTCATGGCCTTGTTTATGCTCTGACATGCACTGTTAGTTGTGGGACCTTATATAGACAGGTGTGTCCCTGTCCAAATCATGTTCAATCAATTGACTTTACCACAAGCAGACTCCAAACAAGTTGTAGAAACATCTCAAGGATGATCAATTGAAACAGGATGCACCTAAACTCAATTTCAAGTCTCATTCAAGGGTTTTTCTTTATTTTTTAAAACTATTTTCTACATTGTACAATAATAGTAAACACATCAAAACTATGAAATAACACGTAAGGAATCATGTATTAACCAAAAAAGTGTTAAACAAATAAAAATATTTTTGAACCCACCTACTCATTAAAGGATTTTTCTTTATTTTTACGATTTTCTACATTGTAGAATAATAGTGACGACATGAAAACTCTGAAATAACACATATGGAATCATAAGGTAACCAAAAAAGTGTCAGAAGATTTTAGATTCTTCAAAGTAGTCACCCTTTGCCTTGACAACAGCTTTGCACATCCTTGGCATTCTCTCAACCAGCTTCATGAGGTAGTCACCTGGAATGAATTTCAATTAACAAGTGTTCCTTGTTAAAAGTTCATTTGTGGCATTTTGTTCCTTCTTAATGTGTTTAAGCCAATCAGTTGTGTTGTGACAAGGTAGAGGTGGTATACAGAAGATACCCCTATTTTGTAAAAGACCAAGTCCATATTACGGCAAGAACAGCTCAAATAAACAAAGAGAAACGACAGTCCATCATTACATTAAAACAGTATCCCCAAAAAAATCTTCAAGTGCAGTCGCAAAAATCATCAAGCGCTACGATGAAACTGGCTCTCATGAAGACCGCCACAGGAAAGGAAGACCTAGGGTTACCTCTGTTGCAGAGGATAAGTTCATTAGAGTTAACTGCACCTATGATTGCAACCCAAATAAATGCTTCACAGAGTTCAAGTAACAGACACATCTCAACATTAACTGTTCAGAGGAGACTGCGTGAATCATCTGACCTCAACCCAATTGAAATGTTTGGGATGAGTTAGACCGCAGAGTGAAGGAAAAGCAGCAGACCAGTGCCCAGCATATGTGGGAACTCCTTCAAGACTGTTGGAAAAGTACTCCAGGTGAAACTGATTGAGAGAATACCAAGGGTGTGCAAAGCTGTTGTCAAGGCAAAGGGTGACTACTTTGAAGAATCTAAAATCTTCTGACACTTTTTTGGTTACCTTATGATTCCATATGTGTTATTTCAGAGTTTTCATGTCGTCACTATTATTCTACAATGTAGAAAATCGTAAAAATAAAGAAAAATCCTTTAATGAGTAGGTGGGTTCAAACTTTTGACTGGTATGTAAATAAGTGTCGCGCTGGTATAAATGATTCAGGAGACAGTACATACAAGTACTAATCAGTGGGAATAGGCGACAGGTGTGCGTGATGAAAGTTCTGGAGGGATTCGTGACAGTAAGGTCTTTCTGTTTTCGCTTTGTCATTATGGGGTATTGTGTGTAGATTGATGAGGATTTTTATTTATTTAATCAATTTTAGAATAAGGCTGTTACGTAACTAAATGTGGGAAAAATACTTTCAATTGAAAAAGTAGAGCCAAGTCTTTGCAATCTCAAAAAATCTCCTCACATCAAACCTCAGCACTTTGACGCACAAGTCCGGATTGGCAGATTAAGCAAATTTTTACATGACCCCTAGTGTGCCGGTCAGTAATTCAACCATGATTACTACAAGTTCAGATAGCTGGCAAGACTAATTTACCAATCTAAACAATTGTAGCTGACATGGGCCAATTGAGTAACTGTCAGTTGCTGACATAACAAGAGAAAAACTGCTGATGCACAACCAAATTTAGAAATCGCACCTTGTGTGTTCAACTATTCTAACTCTCAACAGTAAGTTGAGACCCTGCCTGATTTCTTTTGGTCGGGCCCCAAGCTATTGCTTAGTAGCTAGGGCCGGCTCTGCACACTCCAATACACATTTGAGAAGTAGCCGACACCCCATCTTCCCAACAATAAACTCTGCCTCAGACCTCAACTACCTCGTAGAATTTTTCTCTGAACTTTGTGTTTTAAAATAGCCCCGGTCAGTCCAGTGAACGATGCCTGTGACTGAGCTGTGTTCCCCCCACATGGAGATGGGGACAGGATAGCAGCTGTTGCTGGTGTCATATGAAAGAGAGCTGACACAGTTAGAGTTAGTTACAGGCCAAAGGGAGGGTGTGAGGAGCCACCTAGGAGGATGTCGCAACCATAGAATCAGGAATTAGAACTGTCAGACCCCCCCCCCCCCCCCCCCCCACAAGAAATGAAACAGCAGTCACCAGCGATGTACTATACCACTAGTAAAATACTTTACAAAATCGAGTAGATGGCCAGAGGCGAAAGGCCACCTCTTACGTAAGATTTGTTCTGGGTACCAAAATTATAGCCTACCGTTACTGACCTATAGCTGGTCCAGAGATGAGAGCTATTGGAATGATTGGAGAAAGAGATCCCTGAGAGTCTGACCTAAATTGTTCATCTGCCAGGCATTGAGAAAAGTGCAAGTGAAGATAAGCATCCACCTTGAAACGTCAACAACGCAAGTTTAGGCTGCTTAAGAAAGTACCTGATATCTCTGAGATCCCTTTCTTAGATCGTCTCTCCTGGTGTGCAAGAATCTGACCATCAAAGGAAGCCATTTACAAAGGCCTTAGAATATTCAACAAAATTCTACCAGTGTAGCTAACAATGTGATGGGATGGAATCAAATGAAAATAACCTTCACATGGCACATAACCCTCACAAATATCTGGAACCAAGGTTGGTGGGAGTCACAGCTGCTGTGTCATCCTCCACACTGGGCGCCCCATGGCAAAGACACAACAGTATCACAAAATCAGACGTCATCAAGGGAACCAGCAATAGCACCACATCTATTTATTAAATGAAATGCCTAAGCCTGTCACTTAAAACTGGTACTTAATATATCATAGCACATTGAGGAGATGTACACCATTTTGATAGATCAAGGATGATCGGTGACCCATATATCCACTGTTTCTAGCGGGTGATCTTTAAACAACAGTCTGGACATAAATAGCGTTGGCTGAGAGTTCAATTCCGGCAGGATCCCCATGTATGTGTTTTCATTAGGCACGTGGTGGAAAGCACCTGCACTCTGACATACTGTTATACGCTCTAGCCATGGAAATATATTCTGTTTTACTGAGAACATCAGCAGCATGGAGTGAAACATCTGATTTTGGTTTTTGAGAGAGAGTAAAAAATGTCCTTTCACACAAACATGTACGAATAGAAAGAGAAATTCAACATGTACGAGGTATTTGAGGTAGATATGTACACGAAGGCAGGGTAAGGCATGTGACTAGGCATCAGGATAGATAATGAGTTCTTTTTTAAATAACAGAGTAGCAGGAGCATTTCCAAGTGTTGGTCCTTTAATGTTGATGATAATGATCCGTACCTTTTTGTAATCAAAGGGCGAGTCATGATTACGTTGTTCCCCCGTATGACCCTTTTTAATTGCCTGTGATCCTTTTTGTATTGCCTCTGAATACAAAAGTGATTGTATTTGTCCCTGCCTGTCCTGTTGTCAGAGCGAATGGGGTGAATTGCTCGAGTGTCAATGATAACTGGGCCTGGACTGTATCCTGTAACAGGGAGGCAAGGCCACCATAGTGATCAGAGTTTTATGTTGATGAAGGCCACAGCCACAGCTTGTCCTTCTGTGTTTGTTTACAAAGTGATAAGTGCTAAATTAAGGTTATTTTGGTGTAGTGAGTCAAATCACTGGGAGGGTATGATGAGGAACCAGAGAGGGGGTATACTGGGTAATAATCCAAGCAACAGGGACGCAGTCATGCTTGCTTTGCCCTTAGTGTGTTTTTAGGTGACATGAGCGCATATCTTGTGTGTCTGTGACTGAATGTGCCATAATCTCCACCCAGCACAGCCAGAAGAGGACTGGCCACCCCTCAGAGCCTGGTTCCTCTCTAGGTTTCTTCCTATGTTCCTACCTTTCTAGGGAGTTTTTTCCTAGCCATCATGCTTCTATATCTGCATTGCTTGCTATTTGGGGTTTTAGGCTGGGTTTCTGTATAAGTACTTTGTGACATCGGCTGATGTAAAAATAGCTACATTTGATTTGGATGTTTTGAGCTAGCGAGATGTGTGTATTTTTCCAGGTATGTGTTGCTTAATTTGCTGTGATGAAATTAAGTTTTTTTTTAAATTGTAAGAAACATGTATACACAGCATGTATAAACAACTTTTATACAGAATTTCAAATTCAAAACTACTAAAACAGTCAGAGGAAACTAAGGGAATGTAAATTGAGTCATATTTTTCAAATGTGCTTAGTAGTACAACAATCTACGGTTCTAAGGGTAGTTGGCTAATTTAAGCAGAGCCTTACATAGTGTGGCTAAACTTACCTCAGGAAAACTCCCCTCGTATTTCTTAACTTCTTCTATAGGGTCATTTAAAACATGAATTAGATTCCCATTTGTTCTGCTGCTGAAATACACTGGGAGTCGGTGTGTGAGTATGAATACAAGCACATCGGGCTGCTATAAACCATGAACCTGACACTGGATTCCTGGAAGCCGGAAGCCCCCCCCCCCCCCCCCCCCCGCACCCGCACCTGTCAGTCACATCCCCCTCTTTTTTAAGGAGTATACATATTGTGTTGCCATGGTATTTTTCTCTGATGTGATACTCCGTGCTTTTTCTCTTTTCTTTCAGATCCTGTGTGCTGTCTCACTGAAACAAACCAACCCACCTACACACCGTGTCTGTCAATCTGTCCTCTTCGAACCCCTTCTGTCAGCAGTAGGAATACATAGTTAACCCTCCAGCCAGTCTAATCTGTCTGACTGTTCTTCAGTGTTTCGGTGGTTGTGTTCATCAGTAAAGAAAGTCCACCTTATCACAGTCGGTAAAGAGTCCGTTTTGTCAGTTTGTTGATTAGTTGGTCCATCAGCAAGTGAGTAAGAGTCCTCATCCCTCAGTGCTTCAGTCAGCGCTCAAGAACCAAAACCTTTAAAACCATACTGTCAAAGGAACCGTCGCCATGGCCCCCAAGAAGAAGGCCAATCGCACAAAGAAGATTACCCCGGAGCCAGTCGTCTCCCAGGTAACCACTGTCACCACACAGATGGCAGGAGGAGTGGTGGTGGTGGAAGGTGTGAAGAAGATCGAGGAGATGGCCGCACTGGACATCGTACAGCTTAACCATTTCAACCTCCCCCTGCCCCCTCCCGTCATCAAGCCCGGAGAGAAGGGCCTGGGCCTGGGCTGTGAAGTGACCCGCCCCCTCCACGGAAACGCCCTGCTGGAGGAGGTGAGCCGCATGCGCCAGGAGCGCTTCCTCACCGACCTGGAGCTGGCCTGTAAGACCAAGGCCTTTGACGTGCACAAGCTGGTCATTTCCTCCGTCAGCCGGTACTTCCGGGAGATCCTGGCCAAGGACCCCGGAATGAAGCGTCTAGAGTTACCTTCACTCTCCCCCCTCGGTAGGTTTCAAACTAACCCGCCTAACATATAGCTGCTATCTATTAGAGGTGTCTATTATCTATTAGAGGCAGCAGCAAGAGTCTTGTTTGGGAACTTAAGGACTGTGTTCAGTCCAAATATTTCTCAAAGTCCGCATCAATAGACAAAAACACATGGATAAAGTGATGATGTTTTCCACTTATTCCCAGGCCTGGCCAACGTGATCACCTTCGCCTACCTGGGCCGCGTCCACATGTCCCTGTACACCATCGGCTGCACTGTGTCCGCCGCTGCCACCCTACAGATCCCCCAGTTGCTCCAGATGTGCATGGACTTCCTGCTGGCCGAGATGAACGTGCAGACGTGCGTGTACGTGTGGAACATCGCCGCCGCCTACGGTCTGTTTCCCGTGCGCGACGCGGCCCGCCGCTTTGTGCTGGAGAACTTTGTCGCGTTCACCGAGACGCCCCTGTTCAACCAGCTGACCCTGGAACAGATCGCAGCCTTCCTCCAGGAAGACAGCCTGCTGCTGCCTTCTGAAGTCACCGCCTTCCAGGTCAGCTCCGCTCACCACACTTTAACCCTACTTTTTCTGCCTGTAATAACTGACCTAGGATCAGGTCTCCTCGTTCCCTACCCCCAAATGCAGCCATTTTGAGCTCAACCTAAATCCAGCCTCAGACCAGCTGTTAAGGACATGATATAGCCACATGACCTTAGTACACACACTTGCCAGACTGTGACATCCTACTATGAATAGAAATACTCAGTCAGTACAACTCACTGTATGTATAGTTATTAATACACAATATCAGTAGGGATGAGAGACATAGCAAGGAGGCAGAGAGGGAGCGGTATTTATAAAACAAACAGAATTCTAAGTATAGAACTGGTTTCATTCGACCACAGTTGGCCATGAAATGGCTGGACTTCGACCCCAAGCGTCAGGTGCACGCCGCCGAACTGCTGTCCCACGTGCGCTTCGAGACCATCCCTGCCAGCGAGCTGGTCAGCGAGATCCAGCCTGTGGCGAGAATGATGATGGACCCTCACTGCCACCGCTTGCTGGTGGACGCCATGAACTACCACCTGCTGCCCTACCAGCAGAACACGCTGCAGTCTCGCCGCACGCAGGTGCGTGGCGGACAGGCCACCCTTCTGACTGTTGGGGGGCGTCCCTCCGTCACCGAGCGGGCACTGAGTAGAGTGGTGAGTGTGGGGGGATCTGATGGTGGGCTAAACATTAGGCAGAGGTCAGACGCATGATGAAGAAGTAAACCAACATTTTAGAATACTTCTGCACCACCAATCACCATGATTCAACAGTATTATCCGTGATTCAACAGTATTATCCGTGATTCAACAGTATCATCCGTGATTCAACAGTATCATCCGTGATTCAACCGTATTATCCGTGATTCAACAGTATCATCCGTGATTCAACAGTATCATCCGTGATTCAACAGTATTATCCGTGATTCAACAGTATCATCCGTGATTCAACAGTATTATCCGTGATTCAACAGTATTATCCGTGATTCAACAGTATTATCCGTGATTCAACAGTATTATCCGTGATTCAACAGTATTATCTGTGATTCAACAGTATTATCCGTGATTCAACAGTATTATCCGTGATTCAACAGTATTATCCGTGATTCAACAGTATTATCCGTGATTCAACAGTATTATCCGTGATTCAACAGTATTATCTGTGATTCAACAGTATCATCCGTGATTCAACAGTATTATCCGTGATTCAACAGTATCATCCGTGATTCAACAGTATCATCCGTGATTCAACAGTATTATCCGTGATTCAACAGTATTATCCGTGATTCAACAGTATTATCCGTGATTCAACAGTATTATCCGTGATTCAACAGTATTATCCGTGATTCAACAGTATTATCCGTGATTCAACAGTATTATCCGTGATTCAACAGTATTATCTGTGATTCAACAGTATTATCTGTGATTCAACAGTATTATCCGTGATTCAACAGTATTATCCGTGATTCAACAGTATTATCCGTGATTCAACAGTATTATCCGTGATTCAACAGTATTATCCGTGATTCAACCGTATTATCCAAAATGAGAAGTGCTACGTTGTTGACGTTGGTTCCCTTCCAGGTGCTGTGGAGAGACCCACGTGAGGGTGTGGCCACCTGGCGCCACCTGTCCCAGCTGCCCGCTAAGAGCTTCAACCAGTGTGTGGCTGTGATGGACGGCTTCCTGTACGTGGCCGGAGGAGAGGACCAGAACGATGCACGCAACCAGGCCAAGCACGCTGTCAGCACCCTCAGCAGGTACACCGTAAATGTATCATACTGTAAATATAATGAGCCAGTGTTATGTGGCATACCTGACTGTTCCTTGATTATGGGTAGATTTAATTTCACTTTAGACAAATCACTGTCCATCTCTTGCTCCTCAGGTACGACCCTCGCTTCAACACCTGGCTGCATCTGGCTAGCATGCGCCAGCGCCGTACCCACTTCAGCCTGGTGGCCACTGGCGGGCGCCTGTATGCCATTGGCGGCCGCAACGTGGAGGGCCTGCTGGCCACCACCGAGAGCTACCTGCCCTCCTCCAACACCTGGCAGCTCAAGACACCCATGGAGGTGCCACGTTGCTGCCACGCCAGTGCCGTGCTGCCCTCCGGAGACATCCTGGTGACCGGCGGCTACATCAACTGTGCCTACTCGCGCTCCGTGGCCTGCTACAACGTTGAGACGGACACCTGGAGTGAGAAGGCTAGCCTGGCGAGCCCCCGAGGATGGCACTGCTCCTCCACCCTGGGAGGGAAGGTGTACGTGGTGGGTGGTAGCCAGCTGGGCCCCAGCGGAGACCGTGTGGACGTCCTGTCTATGGAGGTGTTCTCCCCAGAGAACGGTGAGTGGAGCCGGGCCTCCCCCCTGCCCCTGGGCGTGAGCACGGCAGGCCTGTCGGCCCTCGGGGAACAGCTGTACCTGATGGGTGGCTGGAACGAGGCCGAGAAGCGCTACAAGGCGGCCGTGCAGAAGTACACCCCGGCAACAGACAGCTGGTCCATGGGGGAGGATCTGCCCGAGGCCACTGTGGGTGTATCCTGCTGCGCCCTGACCCTCCCACCCCGCCACACCCCCCGCAGGCAACAGCACCACAACACTCCAGCAACCAAGGAGGAGCAGCCACAGAGAAAGAGCCATGTAGTCCCACAGCCCATCACTGCCTGAGAGATTTAGAAGAAGAGAGGTGAAGAGAGCGAAGGGAGGTTGATAGAAGGGAGGAGGGACAGAGAGCAAGAAGTTGAGGAGAGGTAGGAACAGAGAGCTGTCGATAGAGAAGCAGAGCCGTAGAACAGGAAAGATGGAAGGGATAACTATTCACTTATTCTAAAATTGATTACATGTTTGTTATCATCAATCTACACGCACTGCCCCATAATGACAAAGCAAAAATAGGATTTTAGACATTTTTGCTAATTTATAAAAAATGTAATCTGAAATAGCAGATTTACATAAGTATTCAGACCCTTTACTCAGTACTTTGTTGAAGCACCTTTGGCAGCGATTACAGCCTCGAGTCTTCTTGGGTATGACGCAACAAGCTTGGCACACATGTATTTGGGGAGTTTCTCCCCTTCTTCTTTGCAGATCCTCTCAAGCTCTGTCTGGTTGGATGGGGAGCGTTGCTGCACAGCTATTTTCAGGTCTCGATCGGGCTCTGGCTGGGCCACTCAAGGACATTCAGAGACCTGTCCCAAAGCCACTCCTCTATTTTCTTAGCTGTGAGCTTAAGGTCGTTGTCCTGTTGGAAGGTGAACCTTCGTCCCAGTCTGAGGTGCTAAGCGCTCTGGAGCAGGTTTTCATCAAGTATCTCTGTACTTTGCTCCGTTCATCTCTCCCTCGATCCTGACTAGTCTCCCAGTCCCTGCCGCTGAAAAACATCCCAACAGCATGATGCTGCCATCACCATGCTTCACCGTAAGGATGGTAACAGGTTTCCTCCAGACTTGACGCTTGGCATTCAGGCCAAAGAGTTCAATCTTGGTTTCATCAGACCAGAGAATCTTGTTTCTCATGATCTGAGACTCCTTTAGGTACCCTTTGGCAAACTCCAAGCTGGCTGTCATGTACCTTTTACTGAGGAGTGGAATCTGTCTGGCCACTCTACCACGAAGGCCTGATTTGTGAGGACAGACGCTGGGAGACGAGAAGCAAGAAGCGCTGTTGCGCGTAACAATGGTGACAGGTGTGCCCTCGAGCGCCAGAGAGAGGGGAGCGGGAGCAGACATGACATGATTGGTGGAATGCTGCAGAGATGATTGTCCTTCTGGAAGGTTCTTTCTTCTCCACAGATGAACTCTGGAACTCTGTCAGAGTGACCATCGTGTTCTTGGTCACCTCCCTGACCAAGGCCCTTCTCCCCAGATTGCACAGTTTGGCCAGGCAGCCAGCTCTAGGAAGAGTCTTGGTGGTGCCAAACTTCTTCCAATAAAGAATGATGGAGGCCACTGTGTTCTTGGGGACCTTCAATGCTGCAGACATTTTTTGGTACCCTTCCCCAGACCTGTGCCTCGACACAATCCTGTCTTGGAGCTCTATGGACAATTCCTTCGACTTCATGGCCTTGTTTATGCTCTGACATGCACTGTTAGTTGTGGGACCTGCTATAGACAGGTGTGTCCCTTTCCAAATCATGTCCAATCAATTTAATTTTACGACAAGCAGACTCCAATCAAGTTGTAGAAACATCTCAAGGATGATCAATGGAAACAGGATCCACCTGAGCTCCTGAGTCTCATAGGAAAGGGTATGAATGCTTATGTAAATAAGGTATCTGTTTTAATACATTTGCTTAAATTTCTAAAAACCTGTTTTCACTTTTTAATTATGGGTTATTGTGTGTAGATTGCTGAGGATTTTTTATTTAATCTATTTTAGAAAATGGGGGGGGGGTCTGAATACTTTCCGAAGGCATCAACCTATGGTTGATGAATGTGAAAATGACGATCCATTTGCGGTATGTATGAAATATGTATTGCAGTTAGCAAGGTGGAACTGTGATATGATTACGCAAATGTGTTTGTATGTGCATGCAAATGTACATACCAGAGTGAATGTGTGTTTGGGTGTTAGAAATGGAGATAAGCTTTTGACAAATATTGCAATATAATTTTCAGCAAAATTCTACCCAGTAAAATTTGTCTTAAGCAGTTTAGCTCAAAAGTAAAGTTAAATTAACAGTATTTAATCTTGTTAAGTGCAATGTAATACAAGAGTTGCAATGACTGCTGGAGACAACTTTATAGGTCAAAGTAACTTTACAATGTCATCCACTGACTAAAACAGGTAGAGAATGTATGAGCAAGACCATGGCCTGGCAAACTAGTATGATACATTTACGGCCCAGATTCATAGATCTCAGAATTCCCACCTACCAAAGACATCCAACATAAACAAATAAAGCAGACCTTTTTGGTAATATTCGGCAGACTTCAGTAGTCCGATTTGGAAATTAAATGGGTTTCTCTTTAGAGATTTGTTTTGGGTCATGTTTTGTAGTTAGGCCCTGGATTTCAGCTCCTGCTCACGTTTTGTAGTTAGGCCCTGGATTTCAGCTCCTGCTCACGTTTTGTAGTTAGGCCCTGGATTTCAGCTCCTGCTCACGTGTTTGATCAGCGTCCTCAGCCATTTCCATCCAGGTGATACAATGACAAGCTACCAGGGTATGGAATCAGTGAAACTCCTAAAGATAGGCAGACCTAGGGGTTAAGGCTGAGGACTCAACCATTACAATTTGATGTTAATGAGGCTAATTTGAATGGAGATATCCCTGTATTTTGATTTGAGGTGAGCAGAGGCTGGCACAGGGGGTTGTCTGGTGCCAGAGGCTCTAACCTTGGGGTTTCACTGAATAAAGCCAATTGGATCTAAATGGTGTTTGTCTCTTTATTTAACGTCAACCCTCACAGGTAATGTATACACAAGCTGCCACACCAGGATATAACCACGTTTGTCCATTTTGTCATATTTAGCAAGACAACAGTTGTGAAAACCAGTGTTTGCAAATGCTGGTCCTGGGGATGTTAAAGTGCGCATATTTTAGTTTTTGCCCTAGCAATAACGCCAACCTTTGACACGGGCAAAAACAATGTGCACACCCCTTGGGTCCCCAGGACCAGCATTGGGGAAACAGCTATTTTTACTCCAAATGGCATTCTGAAGTGATGAGACTGAGGGGGTTGAACTAGACAACCTCCAACTAGTATCTACTTCTGACACTCAATATACCAACATTCGTCATAAATTAATAATGCCATCATTAGGCAGATGACTGACCCATGAACTGCATGCATACAAATCTAATTTGTCACATGCGCCAAATGCTTAATTACAAGCCATTAACCAATGTAATTAAAAATGTTAATTACTCAAATGAAAGTAGCAAGGCTATATACATGGGGTACTGGTAGAGTCAATGTGCAGGGGCACATTAGTCAAGGTAATGTGTACATGTAGGTGGAGGTAAAGTGACCTTAGGACCTTATTAACTTGCCTCTTGTACTGCTGGCTGTGCAGTAGCAGAGAACCATCTGACTAGGGTTGCTAGTGACAATCAGGCCTTTCTGGCACCACCTGATAGAGATGATGGAGCTTAGCCCCAGGGATGTACTGGGCCCTGCACACTAGTGACTTGCGGTCAGAGGCTGAAATGTTGCCATACCAGGCAATGATGCAACCAGTCAGGATGCCCTCCATGGTGCAGCTGTAGAACTTCAACCAACCTTAAATATTGGCGACCTTATCTTTGCTACAGCTCATATTCTATTACATACAAATTAAAAGTTAGATTTCCCATCCTGTACTCGAACTGGGCAAATATTGTTGCATGTATAGCTTATTTTACAATGGAAGCTTCCAAGGCAAAAACAGCGATACAGACCCCTACTGCCTGCTCTCAACCACATCACTGTTGCATATTAATATTTACCCTTTAAAACAGCAAGCGCCGTTCTTCCAATTTAATACACATTACTGTAACCCCATTAACATACATTTCCATTAATGAACGATTAAACTAAATCTGGATTCACTTAACTATAAAGCCAGCATAGGATACATAACACATTACTGAATAATCACAGAACAAAGTTATTTTTTTAATTTTATTGTTATGAACAAGGCCAATGGTGATCCTTTACTTCCCGGGGAGGATGATCCCATCATACTGAAAAGAAGAGAACAATTAGCTTACAATGCTCAGAAAAGAAGTCTACTCAAATCAGGAGAAATGGCAGACTTGTCAAAAATCCAGACCAAATACAAAATGTTCAATGAAGTACATATTCTTGAACCAATAGCCTTGCAACAAAAATGTTGAAGGGTCAACTGACAGTTCTCTTCCAATAGCATTAGAGCAGGTATTGGCAATCTTAAAGGCAAATAGGCAGTGTGAATGCAGTTTTCATTCCTGCCAAATGGCAACACCTGCCTCAAAGCTTGTTTGACAGGCTATGCAGTTTTAGCTCACCATTTATTGATTGCTAAAATTCTAATAGTTCACCTATGTCAGTTAATGTGACAAAACAAGCAAGTATAGCATAAAGAATCATTGTACCATCTAAATGGCTGTGAAATATTTATGACACCAAAAATAATTATATTTTCAGCTGGTGTACAAAATGTAAATTATGCATAAACTTAACAGGAAGCATAGAAATATTGTAAATAGAACACATCTACCACTTCAGACTTTCAATGAGAATGACAGATTTAAACATATTTCTGTGAATTGTCAGGTTGCCAAAGTGCAGCTTTAAAAGACACGAGCATTACTGCTCCTAGGAATAGGGGACTGAATCTTACTGGTAAACAACGGGTTTCAGACACCTGTCACGTTCATCTTTCTGATGTACATCGAATAAAAATCAACACCAGCCATTTGCAGGTACCATTGACCACCCTTAGAGAAACCAAACAAAATCAGTCAGATCATAGCTCAAACAGCCTCACCTTCTGCTGGAACCAGCGCATGGCCTCCTCTTTGCGGATACGGTGCCTGAAACCGATGCGACCGGTTTTCTGCTTCTTGTCAGCGATGCTGAAGCCAGGTCTGCCAAGGACCTGACAGAACAAAAGGAGAGAAAGAGGGTGGTTGAGAGTAGAAGGCATGCAAAAAACTATTGTATACCAACAGCCATGTTTATTTATTTTACCTTTACTAGGCAAGTCAGTTAAGAACAAATTATTATTTTCAATGACGGCCTAGGAACAGTGGGTTAACTGCCTGTTCAGGGGCAGAACAACAGATTTTGTACCTTGTCAGCTCGGTGGTTTGAACTTGCAACCTTCCGGTTACTAGTCCAACGCGCTAACCACTAGGCTACCCTGCCGCCCCATGTAAAGACAAGTTATTTAAAAAGCATTTGAAGCCACTCACGACATAGAAGTCCAGTCCATAGATACCGATGCTGGGGTCGTACTTGATTCCCAGATCAATGTGTTCCTGGATGCCAAAGCCGAAGTTCCCAGTGTCGGAGAAGTTGTTCTTCCTCAACTCGTACTCACGCACCTTTGGAAGGATGCGTTACACCAATTAGGAAGGGCAACATATAGCAACTTCAAGCAATCTGACTAAATACATTCCTAACCATGTGGACAAAGTTCACACCCTAGATAAAACACTATTGGTTGAAGTTGAACATGAGTGATACAATGCAAAACATTAGTCATTTAGCAGACACTTCTCCAGAGCAAATTGGGTTTAAGGGTCTTGTTCAAGGGCACATTGACAAACCTCTCCTAGTCGGCTCTGGGATTCAAACCAGCTACCTTATGTTTACTGGCACAACGCCCTTAGCCGCTGGGCTACCTGAGGCCCTAAAAGTATGCATAATTCAATAATGCATGGAACAGCAGCCAATGTTATGAAGGTTACCACACTACACTAAGCCCCAACCAAAGGTGTCAGAAACATTCCCTTGACAAATGAATGGTGATTAAGACATGTGCAAGGTCATCAAAACATCCATAAAAATGTAATGCAGTGTTTCTAATAAATAAGTAATATTGAAAGCACACCTTGAGTCCCTTCTCCAGGATCTCCTCAGCCTTAGCTCCACGTACGGTACAGTGGACAGCAATCTTTTCATTTCTGCGGATGCCGAAGGATCGCACAGTGTAGCGGGCTGAGGGGGACAGGTGAAAGAAATTGTAATCATAACACATTTCACTGACAAACAGAACGTGTCAGTCTGTTACCTAACAGTCAAACACACTGCCACTGATTAAAAGCACAGAATCAAGACAGTTTACCTACCCTTGGAGAAGACAGGCGTCTGTCCTGTCAGCTGCTCAAGCACCTTAGCAGCACGGGTCAGTCGGTCACCACTCTCCCCAACACAGATGTTCATACAGAGCTTGCGGATGCGAAGCTCACGCATGGGGTTCTCCTTTTTCTCGCCCTGTTCCTGTTGAAATATACAGATATGATATCATATATCATGAGGCTGGAAGGTTGACATTTACACACTGTAGCCAATAATGAAACTTCTGTTTGGATACATTAGCTGCCTGTTATGTAGGCTGGTTAAGTTAGCAACATGTTGCTAGTTCGGCTGCTAGCTAACTACTGTTACGTTAGCTAGCTAATAAATCCTGATCAATAGACAACAGTCCATCTTTAAGCTATTCCCAAAAAAAGCCATACGTGTTCACACCGATTTAAATCCATTCAAAAACGTGATTCAATGTGTTATTTACCATCCCAAGTGAACCACTAAAACCTGCCACACGGACATGCCCGTGCACATCCCCGACTGCTAATAGACAGCTATTAAAATGTTGCGGAATCAAAGTTCACAACTTCTTACAGAATATTTACAATATTTTCGCAAGGTTCGTATACGGACGTTCCAGTTACTTATTTAGCGGTAACTAACAAAGCACTGAGAAACGTATTCGGGGAGAGACCTCAACTACAACAACTATGTCGCTAGCCCTTACTGATGCTTCAATTAAATCAGTGGTCCATAACATCTTGGCCGTAATACAACTTCATTCCAATGCTGCACATGACTCTACTCACATCTGGCTATAAAAACACTGAGATTTTGGCCATATCACGCTGATGATTGTGGATTTAAACTGTAAACCGAGAAATCTCGCCATTTTATGTGTAAACGCTGTACTTACCGCCATGTTTAATCACTAGAAGAGGACGAGACGTTTCCGGCGCAGCATATTTATAGGGAAGTGTTCGAATAAATGGGCCCTACGTAACATACTGAATTTGAAGGACGGTTCCATAAGCCCCCAAAGTCAATAATAAAGTACAGTAAAACTGTATCTATCAGTATTAAATTAGGCTTATATAATAATATTTAGATTCAAGAATTCACACACACACACACACACACACACACACACACACACACACACACACACACACACACACACACACACACACACACACACACACACACACACACTATAATAAATCATATAGGATCATACATGATGGACAAGTATTTCATTGATAAATAATATGTTTTATTTAAAAGTTTGTCATGAAGTACATTGGGGTAGTGGACAGAAGTAGTAAACAATACATTGTATAGCTACTATATTCTTGGTAATTTGCATATATTTAGCATTTACATACAAATACAGAAATGTTACTTTTTTCATTGTGTTTATTATTAAGAGCAAAGACATAATTTAGAGATAAATAAAAATCTGTTTAAAAATGGCTTATCATTCTCTACATCTGCATAACATTTTAGCGCCCTCTGCTGTAGATTGGACTGTCTCTGCTACTTTCCTACCACTGATGGGCAGAGGTAACAAACAACACAGACCAAAGCCACAACCAAAGCTAAAATGTTGAACATTTTCACTAAAGCTTTTGTCTCAATAACTTTGAGTGGCTGGATAATAGGAGACTGGATAACATGAGTCTGCTGTACAACAATGGATGGCTGGGACTGGGAGTTACTGGGGGAGTGTACTGCCAGTGGTGGGGCAGGAGCCGGGGGCATTAAAAGGGGAAGCCCCTGTCTCCTCTGCTCCTCCAGAGCCTCAGTCAGAAACACCAGAGCTTTGCGTGGGAAGGTCAGTGCGGCGAAGAGGTTGGAGCTGGGGACAAAGAAGTGGGGTAGCAGGCCGCTCCTTGCGTGGCCCTCCAGGGCCCCTAGGAGGTGCATGAAGCAGGCAGGCAGATGATGCAGTGTCCACAGGGAGTCCTGGGCCCTGATGGAAAGGGTGTGTAGAAAGACTGTCTTCCCATGGTAGGAGCACAGAGCATCCAGCTCCTGAGGGTAGCGTTTCTTCAGTCCCTCGATCAGACACTTGAGGAGCTTAAAGCACTGCTTACTAAAGAAGAGGAAGAGAGAAAGATAGGTATTGTTCATGATGTTGATGACTTCATATAAAGGTATTTGTTCAGTATTAGGGAGAAATGAGTCACAGATGCTGGTAAATGCTGTAGTAGAGTGAATTATGACCGGCAGCACTTGGTGGCAGAGCTCTCACAGCAGGTCCTCTTGTTCCCATGAGTCTTGATTAGTTCCTTTTCTATGTGAGAAAATGAAATTCTCCAACTCTCTGCAGCAGACAAGCAGCCACAAATAAAAGGGAATCATTTTCAATAAAAGGAAAAATGGCATTCACTGTATCAATCGTGACAAAATCTATCCACATACATCTATGGCTCTGGCACAAGAACAATGTAATGTTACACACACCTTTAGCTGCCTCACTGAGGTTACGCCCTGGCGGTTTCTTGGGCACAAAGAAGCAAGTTTGGTGGGTGAGAGAGCGCCGGGTCTTCTTCCCCAGCCAGTTGTTCACATCTGGGCCTGCGCGGGCAGCCAGAGGCCAGCTCTGTGAGGAGGGCACTTCCAAGGCGGGCACCACATCCACAGAAAGTAGTTCCTCTTTCCCATTATCCACCTCCAACAGGGAAAGGGTCACCGCTGGGGAGTTTGGACGCTTCCTCTTCACAACCCAACGCCAGCTATTTCCAGGCACTGCTGATCAAAGAACACACAAAAGCCTACAGGTATGTGCCACGTCATATTTAGACAAACAGTTTATATTACTAATATATATATAGGTGGCTGGAGATGTGGACACCGACCACTGACCTCTAAGACTCAAGGATTCATATTGACCCCTTAACAACATAGCATCCACAGATAAACCAGTCGGACAAGATACAGCATATGAACACACAGTATGGGTAGGTGAGCACTTGTATGACTGCATTTCCACACAATCAGGTGAATATAGACCTGTTACCACACCTTTGTAGGTGCTGATGAACTTTCGGACCAGACGGTGCATTTCCCTTATGATCTTGCTGGCTGAGATGGTGAGCCCATCTTCCAATAGGAAAGACCGTATGTGGGAACGCGTCGGTCGGGAAAGGGCGACTTCGTAGAACAGGCCGTGGTATTGGTCCAGCTCAGTCATTTTGAGGCGGGAAGGAGACTGGAGCTTCAGCATCATGTCAAACTCATTTGGGTTGTGTATCTGTTGGCACACAATGGTAAAAGGTACTATGCATTATTTACATGCTATTTCGTTTCGTTCACAGGATTCTAATAACAGTAAAGTATACTCACTGAATGCTAAAGGCAGGTTTGACAGACCCAGATTTGTAAGTCCAGAAGACTTACAAACAGCAACACTTGGCATTCAACACAAGAAGAACAACGACCTCCATGTTTGCATGTCATGTTTCCTATTATGTACAGTATGTCAGAGATAAGCTTCAGTATTGACTCATAGATACTGCCTAATCAGTCGCTCAATGTTCATCTATGTTTATCAAAACACACCTTTAGTGAAAATGTGGATCATTTGCTGCCGGTAATTATTTTGTGTTCATGGGTTTTAATTGAGCCGCCAGCCAGAGACAATTCCCGTCTCATGGTGTGAGTTACCTTAACCATCTCGTAGTATGAACCACTGTTGAGCACAGAGGCTGACTGGAAGTAGGGCTGCTCGTCACTGTTCTTGAGGAAGACCAGCAGGCTGTCCCGGAGATGGTTGACCAAGTCCACGGCCCACTGGCGGTCACTCTGGCGGAGCTTGAGGTCCTGTGACCGAAGCCTGATCCAGCGGGCCAGCTCTGGGGTGATAGGGGCCAGCTCGTACCCTGGTGTGGGGTTCTGGGCTGTGGACAGATCGAAGTATTGGCAGGACTGTCTCAGATGAGCATATTTCCTGACAACAAACCATGGGTGACCAAAGAATTGAAAGTGGTGCTTAATAAGAAGAAACAAGTGGACAAGAGGCACAGAGAGTGAACAAAGAGATTTTAAAAAAGATGCCAGTACAAGAATAAGGTGCAACAGATAATATTACAGGGGGACTCTCGGGTCGGCCTGGTTGGGCATTCAGAATATTTCAAACGCCCTGCCTATTTGTTTGTAAAATATCCTTTGCGATTTATTTTACATTTTTAGATGTTGTATGTTTTATGACTGCTGCAAGATGAATTGCCTCTGTTACAGAATCCATATCTGGACAGACAAGATGGAGATGGAGGTAGCCCCATAGAGGACTCTCAGACTGGGGCATAAAAAGAAGCATGAATGGTGCAATTTTTGCCCCATTTTACACATGAACTTCATCTCCAAAACATTTTTTTTTTTGTACTTTGTACCCCCTTTTCAACCCAATTGGTAGTTACAGTCTTGTCCAATCGCTGCAACTCCCGTACGAACTCGGGAGAGTTGATGGTCGAGAGCCACGCATTCCCCCGAAACACGACCCTGCCAAGCCGGTGCTCGCTTAACCTGGAAGCCTCGCTTAACTTCCTCCGACCAATGTGTCGGAGGAAACACTGTACAACTGGCAAACGAAGTCAGCATGCATGCACTTGGCCCACCACAAGGAGTTGCAAGAGCGCTAGTTGACAAGGACATCCCAGCCGGCCAAACCCCCCCCTAACCCAAACGACACTGGGCCAATTGTGCGCTGCCTCATGGGTGTCCCGGTCGCGGCCGGCTGCAACACAGCCTGGGATCGAACCCGGGTCTGTAGTGACGCCCCAAGCACTGCGATGCAGAGCCTTAGACCGCTGCGCCACTTGGGAGGCCTCCAAAACATTGCAGATGCAAAAAGTCACTCAACTCAGGATATGGATTCTGGCAAGATGAATGAATGTAACATGTTACTGATTGATTGTCTTAGCGTCTTTGACATACAATGATACCCACATCAGATGAGGACAATCAACAATACCATTGAAGCGAGCAGGTTGACCGTGCTATTACCTGTCAGGTGTGGTCACTGCCTAGGGAGGGGTGAGTTGTGTGTGGCTGGGGTACTGGAGTTTCCATCAGTCTCCTGACCCAACGATGCCCCAGTCTGAGAGTCCTCTATGGGGCTACCTCCATCTCCATCTTGTTTGTCCAGATACCCACCCTCCTCTGCCTCTCTGCCCAGGCTAGGTTGGAGGTTGACGGGGGTGGACGAGGTCCCGGCGTGGGCCCATGACTGAGGAATTGTCTGGGGCTCTCTAGGGGGTGTGGATGGAACTGAGGTCTGTCTCCTGGAGGATGACCTCCTCTGAGGTGTGGTTCTGTTCATCTTTCTACTGTGATCAACACACGCACACAAACACATCAATCAATTCAGAGAAACGAGAATGACATAAATGGAATTTGAATATCCTCTTCCTTTTAGGTTGAAAGTACATGGGACGGGATCGCGCAATAACAAAAACAACCTTGCTCAGTCTTTAGTGGGTGCATAGTAACGTAGTATCAGAGATCATATATAAGTTCTATGTCATTTTAAGCACGGTACATACAATGTACAATGACTGTAATGCTGAGGCCCTGCCCAGAGGAATGAATGTAATTGTGATTTCCTAGACCTTCTAAACCAGACTACATGTTACTCTCGACAACTTCGCTTGCAACCATTTCTTCATAATCCCAGACTGATTGTTAGAGAATCATTCAACCATTTCTTCATAATCCCAGACTGATTGTTAGAGAATCATTCAACCATTGTGACATTTTACAGGGGTTGTTAAGACTTACCTATTGCCCAGTTGTAGACACAAATTGCAGCTTGTTAGGGGGACATTGAAACGTCTCCATTGCTCCTCTCTGTGTCAGCTCAAGTATTTCTGGTTCCGGACACTATTCCCTTTCTATTTCCCAACTGTGATGTCACATATCACTCAAAGATAATAGATCGTTTCTCCCTCTGTCTCTGTAGCAGTGGATCATGGATTGCACAACTGAATTCTAGGTGCGGTGTTGCTAGGGACACAGTAAGGAAGAGGTTTCACCAGTGTGACGTCATTCCATAAAGATTTGTTATGCTCTACCTGGCTTGTGAAAGCTTTTGTATATAAAAACCACGCAACTGGTTTCTCCTTCTGTCAGAACCCCTTACCTTGACAGTAGCCGACATTTACCGGGGTATTATTTCCCCTATTGAGAAATCACTCCTCTGAAAATAGGAATCAACAGTACTGACATGTTTACCAACAGCACTTACATTTCTGATGTAACTCAAAGGAGAGAATGCTTAAAACGGAGGCAGTGAATATCTATTGAATATTCCCCAAAGTTGTTATTATTTTCTGTTTGTAGCCAATATTGTAAACCAATGGAGTGTATTCAGCAAATCAATCCAAAATTTGACAATTAGCTCAATGTTTCACAGCAACAGAAACCAGACTTTATTTTAATATTCTAACACAACATATCATGGTAGATAGCAGTATGGATCCAACAGTAACTGATTCAGCGTTTTGGCTTTATGAGAATCAAGAAAACAGCAGCGTTTTGGCGGTTCATGTTCATGGTTTTTTATTTTATCATAATTTTCCCTAAAGCATTATTCTTCGAACATTTGCTTTCCTTTCCTGCGAAAATTTTTGCGATGGGTTTTTATTAGCATTAGCCAGTCCTTGAGTAGAGAGCTCAGGTTCTGAGACACTGCAGGATGGGATGCCGGTGACACACTTTGTTGTTGCTGGATGTCTGGAGCAGGAATTCATTTAGCTTTGGCAGCCTTAACGGCGGACTTGGTCACCTTGCCAGTGCTGGCAGCCTTCTTGTCGACGGCCTTGATGACACCAACAGCCACGGTCTGCCTCATGTCACGCACGGCAAAACGACCTGCAACGATGCAGCAACAAAGAGATATGGTTACTGGAATGGAGTGTCAGAATATTCCTGAAGTCACTGTAGTTCCTAAAGAGTTTTTGTAAGTGACGTTGTAAGGTATTGAGGCTAGTAAGATCTCTTCACCTTCTTACAAGCAATCAACAGTAAATGTGTGGCGAGTTCTTTCAACACCAAACGGCTACATTACCCAGATGGGTCCTATACAGTGATGATAAACCCCCCCACGTAACATTCAGTTTTTTAATAGCACTGCATAAATAAGACCCATAATCGTCATCATAAGGAATTGGTGTGTGACTCACCGAGGGGAGGGTAGGCGGCGAAGCTCTCCACACACATGGGCTTTCCTGGCACCATGACGATGATGGCGGCGTCTCCAGACTTCAGGGCTTTGGGGTTGTCCTCAAGCTTCTTGCCGGAACGACGGTCGATCTTCTCCTTGAGCTCGCTGAACTTGCAGGCGATGTGAGCGGTATGGCAATCCAGCACGGGGGCATAGCCCTGGGAGATGGTGCCCGGGTGGTTCAGGATGATGACCTGAGGATTGGGGTAAAGGTTGGGTAAGGATGGGATAGAATCTAGAACTACATTGACAGGGGGTTGGAACGTGGGTAAACTGAATTTAGAAAAATGTTTAATGAAAGTGCAAATGTTTGGCCAGAAACGAGACATGAAGGAAAGTAGACTTGGAAATATTTCAAATCAGTCCCATCTCTCACCTGAGCGGTGAAGTTGCCGGCCTCCATTGGAGGGTCGTTCTTGCTGTCTCCAGCCACGTTGCCACGACGAATATCCTTGACGGACACGTTCTTGACGTTGAAGCCCACGTTGTCACCGGGGAGAGCCGCTTCCAGGGTCTCGTGGTGCATCTCCACAGACTTGACTTCAGTGGTGACGTTAGCGGGGGCGAAGGTGACGATCATACCGGCCTTCAGGGTTCCAGTCTCCACACGGCCCACGGGCACTGTTCCAATACCTAAAGGGAAACAAGTATTTACCCACAAGAGCCATACCCCGTCATGTCTAAAGGAAATAACCAGTATATTGAAACATATTGATATATAACTGGTTCTTACCTCCAATTTTGTAGACGTCCTGCAGGGGCAGACGGAGAGGCTTGTTGGTGGGGCGGGAGGGGGGCAGGATAGAGTCCAGAGCCTCCAGAAGGGTCACACCATTAGCGCCACCCTCCTTACGCTCAACCTTCCATCCCTTGAACCAGCCCATCTGCAATGGGAAACAATGTTACTGTTCTTGTGTGGATCAAAATTAGGATGAGGCTTGCTGACCTGTCAGTGCTTTACCTTCTATAATGTTCCAGCCCTAATAATTTAGGCATATGACCACCTAAAACTACACTGCTGCGGTGGAGTGTACTGTGGGGATGGACTACTCACATTAGGGCTGGCTTCCAGCATGTTGTCCCCATGCCATCCAGAGATGGGCACAAAGGCGACTGTGGCAGGGTTATAGCCGATCTTCTTGATGTAAGTGCTGACCTCCTTCTGGATCTCCTCAAAACGCTTCTGGCTGTAAGGGGGCTCTGTGGAGTCCATCTTGTTGACACCAACGATGAGCTGCTTCACTCCCAGAGTGTAGGCCAGGAGAGCGTGCTCACGAGTCTGCCCGTTCTTTGAGATACCGGCCTCAAACTCACCAACACCACCAGCAACGACCAGCACAGCGCAATCAGCCTGAGACAAAGACATGACACTTCAAATGTCATGGTAAAATGCTACTACTGATCATTTCATAATTAGGAAACAGGAAACCAGCAATGGTTATTAAAGCTTTTCTTTACCTGAGATGTACCGGTGATCATGTTCTTGATGAAGTCTCTGTGTCCAGGGGCATCAATGATTGTGACGTAGTACTTGGCGGTCTCAAACTTCCACAAGGAAATGTCGATGGTGATACCACGCTCTCGTTCAGCCTTCAGCTTGTCCAGCACCCAGGCATACTTGAAAGAGCCTTTGCCCATCTACACAAGCAGAGAATCAAGTTTGCATTTATTTCACTTAAGTCTATTGCCTACAGTTGTAATATTTTTTAGATCATATCTACCCAATTAGGCCTACTACAAATGCATATAATTTTGGGGCATTTTGTCATTTACACAATCCAGACTAACACAAAATGACTGCCTAATCAGATTAATAAAATTATTCTGCTAGTTGAGCAAGTTTTTTCCCAGCAATTTACTGATGCCCAAATACGTTTGACCACCATATCATTTGCATACCTTCATTTTGAGTTCTCTTTTTACCTGACTAAACGAGTTGCAGTTCAATGACTCAATTTAACCATTTTTAGAAGGCATTTTTGCATTTAGTTACCGCAGAATGACTGGCCACAACTGACAGCGATACACACTTTCGTACAGTAGGTGTCGCTTGTGTCAAAGCAATCTTTCCAATGATTTTCAGCTGTAACCACGCCCGTTATGTCGCTATTCATAGCTGCAGACAAAAAAAAAAATCCAGAAATGTCAGGGCGCCCAAACCTACCTCAGCAGCCTCCTTCTCGAACTTCTCAATGGTTCTCTTGTCAATGCCTCCGCATTTGTAGATAAGATGGCCGGTGGTGGTGGACTTCCCGGAGTCGACATGGCCAATGACCACGATGTTGATGTGGATCTTTTCCTTTCCCATTATGATTTACTGATTGAAAGGAAACTGACGTAACTACCGATGCACAAATACATTTACACAAAATACGCATGCAAATAACATGGTAGCAGGAGATGCATACAATATTGATGCCTTTGACGCCCAGCGGCACCACTGACTCATGCACCATGTGCTATCCGCAAATCGTCCTCCATGTTAAATCGGGGGACAAGCGAGCCGGCCATGTTGGGTCGTCACTAGTTACCACAGCCAAAGTCATACACCCCGCCTAGTTGGAGTTATCCCACACGTCTAATTCATTAGTTATCCTTCTAGTTCAGTCGAATAGTTCGCTGGTAGCTAGTTAACCACTGCACATGATGCGGTCAACTATGTTGGACAGAGCAGTGGTCTCCAATGACAATTTATGAATCCAAATGAAAACGAGCAGTTAGAAAAACCCATCTCTAGTACAATTAGACCGGTCCTTATCATGCTCGTGAAATGAGTTACTTGTTAGGCTAGCACGACTCATGACCATCCCATTATCACAATTTTAAGCGAACAGTGTTAGCCACAAGCCATTAACCAGTATATCCTGAAATAAGCATTCTGTTACACTAACCTGCGATAGGTTTACGGTTATCCCTGCTTTAGACCGGAGAAAAAGGGAAGAATTTGATCTCACATTTCTTTTTATACCGGTGCTGTAAGGGGCGGGAGAGCAGCAAATGCTAAAGCACTGCTGTCATCAATAAAATAGGGTGCTATTGGTTGCACCAGTGTAACCCACCAAGGTGATTGGACTGCAAAAACCCATCACAGCCCTGCAGCTGTCAGGGATAGGATGTGTCAAAACAGCTGCAACGACCAGTTACATACAGCATTGCACTTGTCCTACCCTATGGAGCAGCTCCCACTGAACTACAAGCACACGAAGGACAAAGGATTAAGGAAAACAGCAGGATTTTTGGTCAAGACATTTAAAGACCTTTATTAGTTATCAGCAGTTTACTTCCAATTTAATAGTAGAATCAAAACAGGTTCCGTTCAACCATATACACAATTTAACTGAAAGAGGCACCGCCTGTAATGACGAATCCACAAGTGTCTCCACGTTGGGTTCCTTTCCTGCGGAAACTTTTACGATGAGTTTTAATCAGCATTAACCAGTCCTTAAGTATAGAGCTTAGGTTTTGAGACGCCGCAGGATGTTGGGCAGCAGACACCGCTACCTGAGGGACGTCCTGTGGGAGGGGAATTCACTTTTTACCGGCCTTAACGGCAGACTTTGTGACCTTGCCGCTTGAGGCGGCCTTCTTGTCAACAGCCTTGATGACACCGACAGCGACTGTCTGTCTCATGTCACGCACAGCAAAACGACCTGCAGGAGATTGAAAAGGCAGCGTTACTATTTTGCCAGAAGCATAGAGGACCTTAAGGATTATCAATGTTTTGGTGATGAGGGCCTGTGGATAACTTACCAAGAGGGGGGTATTCCTGGAAACTCTCCACACACATGGGCTTGCCGGGGATCATGTCAACGATAGCAGCATCTCCAGACTTCAGGAACTTGGGGGCATCTTCAAGCTTCTTGCCGGACCGACGGTCAATCTTCTCCTTGAGCTCACTGAACTTGCAGGCGATGTGAGCAGTATGGCAATCCAGCACAGGGGCATAGCCCTGGGAGATCTGGCCAGGGTGGTTCAGGATGATTACCTGGAAAAACAAGGCGTGGTCAATTAGCGCAAGAACAATTGTCATGGGAAGTAACCTGCCCCGCCCAACTACAAACAGTATGCCTACTTGAGCAGTGAAAGTGCCAGCCTCCATTGGAGGGTCATTCTTGCTGTCTCCAGCTACGTTGCCACGACGGATATCCTTGACGGACACGTTCTTGACGTTGAATCCGACGTTGTCACCGGGCATAGCCGATTCCAGGGTCTCGTGGTGCATCTCCACAGACTTGACTTCAGTGGTGACGTTAGCGGGGGCGAAGGTGACGATCATACCGGCCTTCAGGGTGCCTGTCTCCACACGGCCCACAGGTACAGTTCCAATACCTGAGGAAACCAGGGGAGTAGATTAACCAACGAGCAGAACCAAACCTTTGCGTGTCAGTCACTTTCATGAAGTTTAACAGATTCTTACCACCGATTTTGTAAACATCCTGGAGGGGCAGACGAAGGGGCTTGTCTGTGGGGCGGGATGGGGGCAGGATGCTGTCCAGGGCCTCCAGCAGAGTCACACCATTGGCGTTACCATCCTTACGCTCGACCTTCCATCCCTTGAACCAGCCCATCTGGAATAAGAGAAAAAGCATTTAGAAACAGTAATATGTATTCAAATGACAGGCAAAACTATTTCACAGTAGTGTACTGTTGGGATGGACTACTCACGTTGGCGCTGGCTTCCAGCATGTTGTCCCCATGCCATCCAGAGATGGGCACAAAGGCGACGGTGGCAGGGTTATAGCCGATCTTCTTGATGTAGGTGCTGACCTCCTTCTGGATCTCCTCAAAACGCTTCTGGCTGTAAGGGGGCTCTGTGGAGTCCATCTTGTTGACGCCAACGATGAGCTGCTTCACTCCCAGAGTGAAAGCAAGGAGAGCGTGCTCACGAGTCTGCCCATTCTTTGAGATACCGGCCTCAAACTCACCAACACCACCAGCAACGACCAGCACAGCACAATCAGCCTGGGGGGGGGGGGGGGGGGGATTAAGGTTGGTCAGCCCACCACCTTAAACTGAAACTAATAGGCTGTAGATTAACAGTACAGTCCAATTGCAGTGGGCCCCACTTACCTGAGATGTACCGGTGATCATGTTCTTGATGAAGTCTCTGTGCCCAGGGGCATCAATGATGGTGACGTAGTACCTGCCGGTCTCGAACTTCCACAGGGAAATGTCAATCGTGATGCCACGCTCACGCTCAGCCTTCAGCTTGTCCAGCACCCAGGCATACTTGAAAGAGCCCTTACCCATCTAAAGATGGGAAGTCAAAATAATTCTTACATTAAATCACTTCAATGTGATCAAGCTACATGTTAAATTGCATCGTGAGCAAGTACAGCATTCAGGGTCAAGCCTAGAATGTTATGGGAAACTAAGCCAATAATCTACACTACTTTAAAAAACGAAATTGAAATGGATTGTTCAGTATACTTTCAGAAACGTAATTTAAGCATTTTGTGAAGTGGAAATAGAGGCTGTGTACTAGAGATGGGACAACAGAGTCGGCTTTCCGTGGCGGTGCTCAGTAAGTTATTAGCTAAAAAAATATATACACACTGTACCCTTCTAGCAACGAAGGCCTCAGCCACCATTACACAAAGTGCATCGTCATCACCCGGACGCTAGGCCCGCGCGCAAGCGCCACCCCACATGCGCGTACTCGTTACACACCCTACCGGCTTCGCCGTTCAAAGACCATGCTGGCGTCGCCATTTAATCCAAAGTATTGTAACCAACGAGTTTAGGAAATGCTTACCTCAGCAGCCTCCTTCTCGAACTTCTCAATGGTTCTCTTGTCAATGCCTCCGCATTTGTAGATCAGATGGCCGGTGGTGGTGGACTTCCCGGAGTCGACGTGGCCAATGACCACGATGTTGATGTGGATCTTTTCCTTTCCCATGGTCGCTTACTTAAGTTTCTGAAATAAAATGAGAAACCACTTAGCTAAGCCACATTGCCTCTTGGAATATGGCTGCAAATAAAACGCAGGTCACCGTCTAACAATCTTTTGTCGATGGTCCAAAAATATAATACATATCCCAGTAAGAATAGGACCCCATAAAAAAATGTTTTTTAAAGTCACCACTCGACAAAGTTAACTCATCCGATGCGATTTGACAAAGGGTGAATGAGCCATGACCACGTAGGCCTTAGTCCGCCATGGGCCAAACGAGACACGTGTTACTTCTGGGCCACGTCGTGTTAAGTTACAGAAAGATTTCCAAATATCCGAGAGGAATTTAGCTATCACAACTCGACAACTGTCGCCTGGGCTACCGTGCAATTCACTTTAATGGAAGACAGACATTCCATTTAGCTACTCAGCCACACAGACCACTGCTTTAGTATCCTTTGTTCTCCCCCCCCAGTTTCCCCTCCCCCAAACGAAAAGTGTAATTTTCTGACAAACTAAAAACTTCAGTAAAGACAACATTATGGCCATTTGTATAAAGTAACTAATCACATCATCCTTGACGTTACACCATCAAATCCACAGGTTAATTGAAACGACAGACAGAAGGCTAACAAATGTATTCGCTATAGTACATTTTCGCAATACGGCTAGATATGAGAAAAAAAAAAGTAAAAATATAACCACTTGTAAATTCAAGAACAGATTAGGCCCGTTTTTGAAACCACTTGATGATAAACGCGCTTACCGGTGTCACTACGAAATCACACTGCTACTACCACTGCTGTTGCCCTTAACCAGGTAACAGAAAGAGAAAGAATGATGGTCGAGTTGGAGTTTTATACACGGGGAGGTGGCCAGATTGGGTTGCACCCCCGCTTCCTTTCCCCTCCCTATTCGAATCCGCAAATCACACACAATTCAGCGAAAAACTGGTCAAGGATAGAGGGAATACAGGTTATTTCAAGTTTACATCAAAAGTTGCTTTTCTGTCTTCTTTTTAGCTCTTCGCTAACCCATTTCCGAACCTTTACCTAATTATCAGAATTTACCATGTTAATTCTCATAACCTTCTACAAAAGTAATTTCTGATCATACATAAACTGTCTCCCTTCTAGCCGAAACCAGAAAAACGATCCTCGCCTGTCTTAATATGTCATGATTTAAAATCTTTTCAATTTTGAAAGTAATCCTTTCTGATTCAATCAAATAATCTAAAAAGAACATAGCTTGGTAATTGATAAATTGATTAAATAACCCCAAGTGGTCAAGACTAGTTTATCATTGGACCTAAAATATTTTTGATTTTCTGGATGTCTGCTTCTTCTTGAAAATCTATCATATTCAATGATGATGCTGGAGGTTGAGAACATTGATGATTCCCATAAGGGGCTACTTGATACATTGCTGCATTACCATCCTAATTGTCAGCCTCACTCTGGCTTTTCTTCTACAATGAAACAAAAATTGTCAATACAAACCATTCTACTTCACCTCAAATGTTTTGAATTTTATAATTATTTGTTTACAATCTAATATGTTGTCTCTGTCTTTATCCCTATAACACTGTTCAAACACACTCTTTATTGGCATTAGAAAAACATGAACAATAAACCAGAGATTCATTCAATAACTCAACTGACAGAGTTAAACTGTAATCTGAAAATAAATCTCCCCACTGTATGTTGAATGTGATTAGTTATCTCAACAAACCAATCCCCACTCTGTCTCATAAACCTGAGTGAGATGATCAAAGCCTGTTTTCTAGAAAGGAAAATCTATTATTTCATACATTTTTTTCAACATTAGTACACAGTGTTTACACAATTGTCATATCAAATTTAAATGATACATTTTTCCTCTGTGGACCATAAACTGTCGATGAAGAGAATCACATTTCTTGGATTATTGCCTCAGGAGCAGGCCACACTAGACAGAAAATAAATGCCCTTGAGTTTCTCATTATCACCATCCACCTGTATTGACTCTAGGTGACCCAATCAGCATAACAAATCAAGAGATTTTCACTCAAACAGTGCACTGAAAAGGGAGAGCCAGGGTCATTGTTTCAATAGTCTGGAGGGCATCTCCACCACATCTCACACACATTCAGATTCTAAAGACGTTCAGACAAGGCCAAGATGAGTGACTACAGTGATCAATGAGTGTGAGAGAGTCCTTCTAGATTCTCCACTCACATTCGCAGAGTAACACTGAGTGCTTTCCATAATGATCATATCAAGCCAATTCTCCAATAAATATAGCAAAAGCCATGTTAAACCTCGCCATGTTAAACCTCTGTTGCGTTGCCCACCCAGTCCACAAGCAATGTTAAATTCTATAACACTGGATCAAAGTTGGGTGATGTATCTGATTGCAGTTCTACATTCTACAGTTCCTTTTCCCCATAGCCTAGTCAGTGAGTGTGTTTTATGATAAATATTAGTGAGGAAATTGCATGTTTTTAGATCAACATTTCAGTCAACCTTTTCCAAAAAACAAACAAACTACAATATAAACATTGATTTATTTCATTCCCAGCACCACAAAGATTTGATGATGTGGATATTGACATTTGCCCAATATATGATCAATATATTCTGATCTATTGAGCCTATTCCAAAGGATGCTGTGGAAGTCCATTCTGTGTTTTGGGTGCTGTGGAGAGGTCACAGAGGTCCGACTCAGGGCCCTGCAGTCTCCGTACTGTCCCCATCACCGTTGAATTCCTGATATAGAACAGCTGGCATCCCTTGGCGTGGTGACGGCACTCCCCGACTATCTTTTCCTCAGTTCAGGTAACAGTCACAGAGCTCAGCTGCTGCTTTCAATCAGCTCACAGCACAGTGAGAGGGGGAAAGAGAGAGTGGGTGAGAGAGTGAGTGCGAGAGAGAAGGGTACTCACAAACCATGTCACAGATAGTGGGCGAATGCACAGATAGTGTCCGAGGAAGAGAGGAGACATAGGATGGGAAGAAAACAGGAGGAAGCAAAGGTGAATGGAAGCGCAGATGCATTGGCCAGGAACAGGATTTCAGGAGACCAGAAAAAAAAAACTTCTTACCCTGCCAGCTATAAGTTGATGATCCCAAAGAAGAAAGAGGAGCACTCAGAAAGCTGCATGGATCTTTAGGTTTATTCAGGACAAACTAATAGGCTTACATTTCAGCGTGTCAATCGCCTTCCTCAGAAGGTTCAGGAGGATCTTTTAAGAAGTGTTGGCCTGATATATCAGAAAACAGGACAAATGGTTTATTCCATTGAAGTTTCCCCATTTCATTACTTTGGCCCACATATTTGGCTGGGTTTTACATGTCAAAAATGTTAGCACATTCGTCATAAATAAACTAATCACAGGAAATGTGCCCTGGTTGTCCCTAATCCCCAAAGATGATACAGTACTGCGTCTTCCTTTAAGAATGAGGAAGGATCTAGTACAGAATAACACAGTAAAAAAGGCCAACAAGTAAAGGGTGGTTTCAGCACTAAAACCAGAAGAGCAGGCGAATGGAACTTAACTACAGTCTTCACAAAAGGACAATTTGTTGAATCTACACCCTTGGGTTGGCTTGCTGACGCCCAATGCCACCCAAACACCCAAAAATGAAACCATTGCTAAACCACACCCAACAATGTTATGAAGAGACACTCTTGGTTCCTAGAGCTATTCCCAGTTTTTAATAGGGACGCAGTGACAACAATAAGCATTCAGCTTTGAAATGTGACATATAAAATATGACAATCATATGTTGTGTTATGAATATTCTGCTAAGTTTATTTTACAAGTAGGTGAAACAAAGTGGGAAGTAGTTAGGAGGTGCTTGAGCATTCACTGTAGTGCTATGATTAACAGCTAAAAGACTGAATAAATGCAGTCCACCAGAAAGGGGAAAGGAATAAGAGCAGGTATGACTGACAAAGAGGGACTAGGAGAAAACTATGCTGTAAGACATCCTCCAGGGACTTTTGAACTTTTACTGTTGAAAAGCAATATCCCAAGTATAAATCCATTAAAGCACACACAAAAAAGGGTCAAATAAATAAATAATTCAATAGCGTTTTGAGAAAGTTTTTTTCTTTTCTTTCAGACACAACCGCAAACTTCAATGAGTATGGCAATCAAGGAGTTGGTTTGATGGGAAGTCGATGTCATCAGCCTCCCTCCAATTTATGGCAGATTTCCTGGGTGATCTTAGATTAATTCTGACTATTAAGGGACAGACAGTACAATTGTCGCCTTTTTCTCGTTTTTCAATTGAAGGTATTTTAAGGGAGTATGCAGTTAGGCTAGCCGGGTTAGGACTGAAGCATGCTGATGACTTTACCTGTACCACCTTTTGTTAAGTAAAGCAGGTGTTAAATGGAGGTGAAAAGGAGACTGGAGTGCCACATTAATTACAGGTTTCCCCCCATGGAGCCTACTCCCCTCCCCTCCTGTTCTGTGTCTGAGTGACTCATTGCAAGCTTACAGAACAGGGCTACAGGCAGCTGAGCAAAAATGGAGAAAAAATTCTGGAGGACCTATCATCCTTCCTCTCTACCTTATGTTCCTCTGGGGCTATTGCTAAAGCCAGCCTCTATCATTCAAAATGTCAAGCTTCTGCCTCTAACCCTAGGAAACTCTCCCTCTACGGACAACTTTATCAATCACTTTGAAAATAAGGTTGACAACATTTGCTCCTCATTAACTCAGCCTATTGAGTCCACTGGTCCCACTCACACAGAACTACCCTATGCCTTGATCTCTTTCTCCCCTCTCTCCAGATGAAATCCTGCGACTAGTTATGTCCGGCCGCCCGACAACCCCATCCCCTCCTCCAGACCATCACTGCAGACCTTCTCCCATTCCTAATTTCCCTCATCCCTGACCATTGGCTGCGTTCCCTCTGACTTTAAAATGGCCAGGGTAAAAAAAAATAAACATTTAAAAAAAAGAAAAAAGACCCCTCTGACATCAAAAACTACAGACCGGTATCCTGGTATTTCTTTGCAAAACACTTGAGTGTGCTGTTTCTGACCAACTCTCTCGCTATCTCTCTCAGAAAGATCTTCTTGACCCTAACCAGTCAGGCTTCAAGACGAGTCACTCAACCGGAGACTACTCTTCTGTGTTACAGAGGCTCTCCGCACTGCCAAAGCTGACTCTCTCTCCGCTGTTCTCATCCTCCTAGATCTATCCGCTGACTTCGACACTGAACCATCAGATCTTCCTCTCCACCCTCTCAGGGCTGGGCGGCTCAGGCTCTGTACACTCATGGATTGCATCCCACCTGGCAGGCCGCTCCTACCAGGTGGCGTGGCGAGGGTCTGTGTCTGCACTGTGCTCTCACTACTGGTATCCCGCAGGGCTCGGTTCTAGACCCTCTCGTCTCTCTATACACCAAGTCACTTGGCTCCGTCATATCCTCACATGGTCTGTCCTATCATTGCTATGCGGATGACACTTCACTACTTCTCCCCTTCTGACACCCAGATGGTGACACGCATCTCTGCGTGCCTTGCTGATACCTCAGCTTGGATGTCGGCCCACCACCTCAAGCTCAACCTCTGCAAGACGGAGCTGCACATCCTCCCGGGGAAGGTCGTTCTACAACATGCGTAGAGTACAACCCTACCTCACACAGGAAGCGGCACAGGTCCTAATCCAGGCATTTGTCATCTCCCGTCTGGGCTACTGCAACTCGCTGTTGGCTGGGCTCCCCGCTTATGCCATCAAACCCCTGCAACTTATCCAGAATGCTGACAAGGTACAAAGGTACAAATCTGTCGAATCTGGTACAAGGTACAAGGTACAAATCTGTCGTTCTGCCCCTGAACAGGCAGTTAACCCACTGTTCCTAGGCCGTCATTGAAAATAAGAATTTGTTCTTAACTGACTTGCCTAGTTAAATAAAGGTTAAACTTTTTTTTTTTAAACGCCTGGTGTTCAACCGTCCCAAGTTCTCCATGTCACACCGCTCTTCCGCACACTCCACTGGCTTCCAGTCAAAGCTTGCATCCACTACAATACCATGGTACTTGCCTACAGGAGCCAGAAGAACTGCCCCTCCGTACATTCAGACTATGCTCAAACACTCCGTTCTGTCACCTCTGGTCTCTTGGCCCTCCTATAGCCCTACAGGAGGGCAGCTCCTGTTCAGCCCAGTCCAACCTCTTCTATAAACATCTGAAACCCTACCTCTTCACTCAGTGACACCCAGATAAAGAACACGTACATAAAACACACAGTCATCTACAACGACACACACTCACACACACTGAAATGCCGCGGATAACTTGACTAAGGGAGATTGGAGGCAGTTGAAAGAAATAACTGCAACTGTCCGTGTGGCTGGCTATCCAACCCACACACCCCTCCCCATTCCTAGACACATACTTACACTCACCAATTACTCACCATGTCCCGGAGTGGCTCACACCAGCATATAAATATATCACACAACCTTTGTTCCCCGTCGGTAGCCACTGTAGATGAGAATCTCATGACATTCAGATTGCCTCACAGTGGTAGCGCTATTATACATCAAATCAAATTTGATTGGTCACATGTTTAGCATATGTTATTGTGGGTGTAGCGAAACGCTTGCTTCTAGCTCTGACAGTGCAGTAATATCTAACAATTTCACAACATATACCCAATACACACAAATCTAAGTAAAGGAATGATGAATAAGAATATATGGACGAGCAATGTCAGAGCGGCACAGACTAAGAGACAGATAAGTCAACCTCAGACAGTGATTCCCATTCAGTGCTGAAGTTGTGATTTGATTTTATGTCAGCAGCACACACAGCTACAACAAGCAACAGCTGAAGTCTTATTTCACACACTAACTCGGGAAGAGAGAGTGGGCTGTGTCTGGCAGAGTGTCATGGTGCTGGTTGTCCGCTCATATCAGTTCTGAATCTTCCTGATGGCTTAACAGGCAGTTAAGATTGTGACCACGGCAACAGTCTTGTTTTTATATTAGTGTGTCTTAATAAGCAATAGACAGTATATACTGAACAAATATATAAACCTAACATGTGAAGTGATGGTCCCATGTTTCATGAGGTGAAATAAAATCAAAAAAATGATCCACATGCACAAAAAACCTATTTCTCCCAAAATGTTGTGCACATTTTTTTTACATCCCTGTTAATGAGCATTTCACCTTTGTCAAGATAATCCATCCACCTGACAAGTGTGGCATATCAAGAAGCTGAATAAACAGCATGATCATTACACAGGTGCACCTTGTGCTGGGGACACTAAAATGTGCAGCTTTGTCACACAACACAATGCCACAGATGTCTCAAGTTGAGGTAGTGTGCAATTGGCATGCTGACTGCAGGAATGTCCACCAGGGCTGTTGCCAGAGAATTGAATGTCCAACATTGTTTTAGAGAAATTGGCAGTACGTGCAACTGCCCTCACAACCGCAGACTGTGTTACCATGCCAACCCAGGACCTCCACATCAGGCTTCTTCACCTGCTGGATTGTCTGAGAACAGCCACCCAGACAGCTGGGTTTGCACTGTGAGTTTGCACAACTGAAGAATTTCTGCACAAATTGTCAGAAACAGTCTCAGGGAAGCTCATCTGCAAGCTTGTAATCCTCACCAGGATCTTGACTGTAGTTCAGCCTTGTAACCGTCTTCAGTGGGCAAATGCTCCCTTTCAATGGCCACTGGCACGCTGGAGAAGTGTGCTTTTCACAGATGAATCCCGGTTTCAACTGTACCGGGCAGATGGCATCATATGGGTGAGCAGTTTGCTCATGTCAATGTTGTGAACATAATTGCTCCATGGAGGCGGTGGGGTTATGGTATGGGCAGGCATAAGCTACAGACAACAAACAATTTCATTTTATCGATGGCAATGCAAATAGTCTGGGGAGCCATTTGATTATCTGTTCAGGAGTCTTATGGCTTGGGGGTAAAAACTGTTGAGAAGCCTTTTTGTCCTGGCACTCCAGTACCACTTGCCATGCGGTAGTAGAGAAAACAGTCTATGACTTGGGTGGATGGGGTCTTTGACAATTTTTAGGGCCTTCCTCTGACACCGCCTGCTGTAGAGGTCCTGGATGGCAGGGAGCTTAGCCCCAGTGATGTACTGGGCCATACGCACTACACTCTGTAGTGCCTTGCGGTCAGAGGCCGAGCAGTTGCCGTACCAGGCAGTGATACAACCAGTCAGGATGCTCTCGATGTTGCAGCTGTAGAACCTTTTGAGGATCTCAGGACCCATGCCAAATATTTTTAGTTTCCTGGGGGGAAATAGGCTTTGTCATGCCCTCTTCATGACTGTCTTGGTGTGTTTGGACCATTCTAGTTTGTTGTTGATGTGGACACCAAGGAACTTGAAGCTCTCAACCTGCTCCACTACAGCCCCGTCGATGAGAATGGTGGCATGCTCGGTCCTCCTTTTCCTATAGTCCACAATAATCTCCATAGTCTTGGTTATGTTGAGGGATAGGTTGTTATTCTGGCACCACCCGGCAAGGTCTCTGACTTCCTCCCTATAGGCTGTCTCATCGTTGATCAGGCCTACCACTGTTGTGTCGTCTGCAAATAATAATAATGATGGTGTTGGAGTCGTGCCTGGCCATGCAGTCGTGGGTGAACAGGGAGTACAGGAGGGGACTGAGCACGCACCCCTGGGGAGCTCCAGTGTTGAGGATCAGCGTGGCAGATGTGTTGCTACCTACCCTCACCTCCTGGAGGTGGCCCATCAGGAAGTCCAGGATCCAGTTGCAGAGGGAGGTGTTTAGTCCCAGGATCCTTAGCTTAGTGATGAGCTTTGAGGGTACCAGCAACTTCGCACAGCCATTAAAGAGTGGGACAACATTCCAAAGGCCACAATCAACAGCCTGATCAACCATATGAAGGAGATGTGTTGCGCTGCACGAGGCAAATGGTGGCCACACCAGATACTGACTGGTTTTCTGATCCACGCCCCTACTTTTTCGGTATCTGTGACCAACAGACTCATATCTGTATTCCCAGTCATGTGAAATCCATAGATTAGGGCCTAATTTATTTATTTCAATTGATAGATTTCCTAATATGAACTGTAACTCAGTAAAATATTAGAAATAGTTGCATTTTGAGTTTATATTTTTGTTTAGTGTAGATTCCAATCTCTAAAGGAAGATAAACATTAGTCATGACAAAACTGGGGCATGAAGAGTGAATAATTGTGTCAGCACAAAATGGTCAGTGAAATAAGTCATGTTCTTTTTATAGCCTACTGATAAAGCCACAAAATGAAATGATTGATATCTTAAATATACTGTATGTGTAAGGTACTCAGTGTCATTCTACCTTCAGGGGGCTAATTGCTAATGCAAATAGAACATTTTGCAAGACAGTGACCTCCTGTCACCCCCTGGCAATCTAAAGTAGTTGGTTCACACTTGCAAACAAAGTCCTTTTGGTCAGCCTTTTCTTTGGTTTGGCCTCAGGCCAAGTGTGAAAGGGAGAAAGTCTAAACACATGCATATGACTCTGTCCCATGTCTTGATTGCACATTTGGGAAGAGGTGAGCTCAATAGAACACCTTCACATGGGTTGCAAATGTGAGTGAAAGACTAGGGGGGGGGGGGGGGGGGGGGGGGGGGGGGGGGCACATTGGAATTTAAATGGAACTGAATAAAATGTGGGGATTATTAGAAAATCATATCTGGACATTTGTCTCAAATACCCACTTTTAAATATCCAATTAAAATAGCAAACATGTCAAGTTTGCCTAGTTGAAGATGACTGGGTAACATGTATAACATGGCCTATACTGTATACAAGTAAATGCAATATTTTATAAATGTTCAAAAATGTCAATGTGAATAAACATTTATTTTTTTATATGTCACCTTGACATTGGATTTAGGTTACAAGTTGGTTGGAGAAAAAAAAGAAATTGAGGACCTTTTGCAAATCCAAACAGCTTTCCACATTAATTCAATGTCATCACATTAGATTTCATGTTGTTGAAATGACACAAAACACATTTTTGTCCAGTGGGAAGTGTCTGAGGAAAGTATCAGAAGGATGAATCTACTGACCATGAGAAACCATTTGAATATTATCTAACTATGAGATGTCTGCCAAGAGAAGAATATAATTTCATCAACATGCAAAAAACTCCCACAAATTAGGTAGGCCTATTATCTAAACAAGTTCTGTCAATGTCCTGTTTTACATACCTTTCTTGATGAAAATAAATCAATAGCCTATTATCTTTTCATTATGATTTTATGCATAATAATAAAGGTTGTCACATGAAGTGAAGAATAAAAGGGCATTAAAGACACTCATTCATAGGCTTCATGTAACTGTACTCTTAGAGTGACTGCTCCTAAAAAGCAACTTCTTGTTTTGAAAATGGCCTACGTGACAGACATGAGTCAGAAAAATGTATACATCCGAAACAGGTCAAAATTGACTACAAAGTGTAAATAGGATATATTTTGGTCATGAAGTCAGTCAAATCAAATTTGTCACAGGCGCCAAATACATCAGGTGTAGACTTAACCATGAAACGCTTACTTACCAGCCCTTTTCCCAACAACGCAGAGTTGTGCTGATGTTGGCACAAGATGGAGGGAAAGTTAGAGCATAACTTATGAAATGAGTTTTTTTTTAAAAGAGAAAAAAAAGGATGTTTGATCCAGTATAAACAAATGTATAGAATTTATTATACAAGAGACAAAAATCACAAATTCCACAGCATGACTGCAGTCATTTCTCAAGTAAAAAAACAATGACTCAATAAATAGAAGTATTACAATGTAAACTTTCAGTCCGTCTGTCTGCATATTTCAAGACATGACATATGGGGGTGGAGTGAGATACCCAGGAGGCTGGACAATTATTTTCTCATTACGAAAAAACGTATACAAAATACTTGGAAGTCAATCAATCCGCCATCATTGACACAATGGAAAAATCTAATGATGTATTATTTACACATTTTACGTTACAATTTAAGACCAAGTGGCAAACTATAATACAGGCACTAGGGATGGGGGTGTGAGCATGCAGGTCTGGGCAGAAGAAATGTAGCCATTGTTTGCATGTGTCTGTAAGTATACGCTTGTTTTAGTATTTTTGTGTAAAGTAGACAAAGTTTGGACACAACTACTCATTCAAGGGTTTCTTTATTTTCTACTATTTTCTACACTGTAGAATAATAGTGAAGACATCTAAACTATGAAATAACACATATGGAATCATGTAGATTCTTCAAAGTAGCCATCCTTTGCCATGAGGACAGCTTTGCACACTCTTGGCATTCTCTCAACCAGCTTCATGAGGAATGCTTTTCCAACCGTCTTGAAGGAGTTCCCAAATATGCGGAGCATATTTAAATAGCCCTTACACAGCCTTGGAGGTATGTTTGGTCATTGTCCTGTTGAAAAACAAATGATACTGGGACTAAGTGCAAACCAGATGAGATGGCGTATCGCTGCGGTACCCATGCTGGTTAAGTGTGCCTTGAATTCTACATAAATCACTGACAGCGTCACCAGAAAAGCACCCCCACACCTCCTCCATGCCTCACGGTGGGAACACACATGTGGAGATCATCCGTTCACCTACTCTGCATCTCAAAAAGACACAGCGGTTGGACCCAAAAATTTCAATCTAGTAATCCTCAGACCAAAAGACAGATTTCCACCGGTCTAATGTCAATTGCTCATGTTTCTTGGCCCAAGCAAGTCTCTTCGTATTATTGGTGTCCTTTAGTAGGGGGTTTCTTTGCAGCAATTCGACCATGAAGGCCTGATTCACGCAGCCTCCTCTGAACAGTTAATGAAATGTGTCTTACTTGAACTCGGTGAAGCATTTACTTAGGCTGCACTTTCTGAGGCTGGTAACTCTAATGAAAGTATCCTCTGCAGAGGTAACTCTGGGTCTTCTTTTCCTGTGGCGGTCTTCATGAGAGCCAGTTTCATCGTAGTGCTTGATGGTTTTTGTGACTGCACTTGAAAGTTATAGAAATTTTCCAGATTGACTGACCTTCATGTCTAAGTAATGATGGACTGTTGTTTCTCTTTGCTTATTTGAGCTGTTCTTGCCATAATTTGGACTTGGTATTTTACCAAATAGGGCTATCTTCTGTATACCACCTCTACCTTGTCACAACACAATTGATTGCCTCAAACGCTTTAAAGAAAGAAATCCCACAAATGTAATTTTAAGAAGGCACACCTGTTGATTGAGGTGACTACCTCATGAAGCTGGTTAAGAGAATGCCAAGAGTGTGCAAAGCTGTCATCAAGGCAAAGGGTACTTTGAAGAATATAAATTCTAAAATATATTTTGATTTGTTTAACTCTTATTTTATTTTTACATTTAATCTTCATAAAAAATCACTGTTTTAGTTCAGTTAGGATCACCACTACTTTAAGAATGTGAAATGTCAGAATAATAGTAGAGAGAATGATTTCTTTCAGCACATTCCCAGTGGGTCAGAAGTCTACATACACTCAATTAGTATTTGGTAGCATTGCCTTTAAATTGTTTTGCGTAGCCTTCCACAAGCTCAATAAGTTGAGAAACATTTGGCCCATTCTTCCTGACAGAGCTGGTGTAACTGAGTCAGGTTTGTAGGCCTCCTTGCTCACACGCTCTTTTTCAGTTCTGCCCACAAATTTTCTATTTGATTGAGGTCAGGGCTTTGTGATGGCCACTCCAATGCCACTCCAATACCTTGACTTTGTTGTCCTTAAGCCATTTTTCCACAACTTTGGAAGTATGTTTGGGGTCATTGTCCATTTGGAAGACCCAAGACTTCCTGACTGATGTCTTGAGATGTTGCTTCAATATATCCACATAATATTCCTGCCTCATGATCCCATCTATTTTGTGAAGTGCACCAGTCCCTCCTGCAGCAAAGGACCCCCACAACATGAGGCTGCCACCCCGTGCTTCACGGTTGGGATGGGGTTCTTCAGCTTGCAAGCCTCCCCCTTTTTCCTCCAAACATAACGATGGTCATTATGGCCAAACAGTTTCAGACCAGAGGACATTTCTCCAAAAAGTACGATCTTTGTCCCCATGTGCAGTTGCAAACCGTAGTAGGGCTTTATGGCGGTTTTGGCAGCGGCTTCTTCCTTGCCGAGCTGTCTTTGGTGCTATACGACTTGTTTTACTCTACATACACACACTTTTGTACCCATTTCCTCCAGCATCTTCACAAGGTCCTTTGCTGTTGTCCTGGGATTGATTTGCACTTTTCGCACCAAAGTACGTTCATCTCTAGGAGACTGAACGAGTCTCCTTATGGAGCGGTCTGATGGCTGTGTGGTCCCATGGTGTTTATACTTGCATACTATTGTTTGTACAGTTGAACGTGTTACCGTCAGGCGTTTGGAAATTGCTCCCAAGATTGAACCAGACTTGTGGAGGTCTGCATTTTTTTTCCCTGAGGTCATGGCTGATTTCTTTTGATTTTCCTATGATGTCAAGCAAAGAGGCACTGAGTTTGAAGGTAGGCCTTGAAATACATCCACAGGTACACCTCCATTTGACTCAAATGATGTCAATTAGCCTATCAGAAGCTTCTAAAGCCATGACATCATTTTCTGAAAATTTCCAAGCTGTTTAAAGGCACAGTTAACTTAGTGTATGTAAACTTCTGAACCACTGGAATTGTGATAGTAAATTAAGTGAAATAATCTGTCTGTAAACAATTGTTGGAAAAATGACTTGTGTCATGCAGAAAGTAGATGTCCTAACAGACTTGCCAAAACTATAGTTTGTTCACAAGAAATGTGTGGAGTGGTTGAAAAACAAGTTAATGACTCCAACTTAAGTGATGTCAACATCCGACTTCAACTGTATATTTTTAAATGAGGCTATATACAATGAGTGCGGGTACCAAGTCAGTGTGCTTTTTGAGGACCTGAGGACCCATGCCAAATATTTTCAGCCTCCTGAGTGGGAAGAGATGTTGTCATGCCTTCTTCACGACAGTGTTGGTGTGTTTGAATCATGATAGGTCCTTAGTGATGTGGACACCGAGGAACTTGAAGCTCTCAACCCGCTCCAATACATCCCCGTCAATGTGAATGGGGGCGTGCTCAGGCCTCCATTTCCTGCAGTCCACAATCAGCTCCTTTGTCTTGCTGACATCGGGGGAGAGGTTTTTGTACTGGCACAACACTGCCAGGTCACTGACCTCTTCCCTGTAGGCTGTCTCATCGTCGTTGGTGATCAGGACTACCACCATTATGTTGTGAGCAAACTTAATGATGGTGTTGGAGTGGGTGAACACAGAATATAGTAGGGGACTAAGCATGCACCCCTGAGGGGCCCCTGTGTTGAGTGTAGGCATGGTGGAGAGATGTTGTTGCCTACCCTCATCCCCTGGAGGCGGCCCATCAGGAAATCCAGGATCCAGCTGCTGAGGGACCTGTTTAATCCCAGAGTCCTTAGTTTAATAAAGAGCTTTGAATGCACTATGGTTTTAAGGTTACCTTTGCGTTCTAGGGCACAGGGACTATGGCAGTCTACTTGAAACCTGTAGGTATTACAGACTGGGTAAGAAAGAGGTTGAAAATGTCACTGCATCGCAGCGCTAGCTGTGCCACTGAAGATTCTGGGTTCGAGTCCAGGCTCTGGACGGCTGCGACCGAGAGATCCATGGGGCGGCGCACAATTGGCCCAGCGTCATCCGGGTTAGGGGAGGGCTTGGCCGGCAGGGATGTCCTTGTCCCATCGCGCACTAGCAACTCCTGTGGTGGGCCGGGCGCAGTGCACGCTTACACGGTTGTCAGGTGTACAGTGTTTCCTCCGACACATTGGTGTGGCTGGCTTCTGGGTTAAGTGGGCATTGTGTCATGACGCAGTGCGGCTTGGCAGGGTTGTGTTTCGGAGGACGCACAGCTCTCGACCTTCTCTCCCCAGTCCACACAGGAGTGGCAGTGAGTTGCAGACAAGACTAACAATTGGATACCACAAAATTGGGGAGAAAAAGAAAATAAAAAAAATGTCAGAGTACGCATCCTACAATCTGTCTGGCCCTGCGGCCTTGTGAATGTTAACCTGTTTAACGGTCTTACTCACACCAGCTAAGGAAGTGTGAACAGTCATCCGGAACAGCTGGTGCTCTCATGCATGGTTCAGTGTTGCTCTCCTCGAAGCGAGCATAGAGGGCATTTATCTAATCTGGTAGGCTTGTGTCACTGGGCAGCTTGCGGCTGGGTTCAAAGCGGAGATTTGCGAGATGATAGGAAAAAATAGTATGTCGGAATGAGGGAGCATTTCCTAATGAACCAAATCAAAGATGATCTATTATATTGCCAATCTTGCCGAATAACCGCTCCAACAATGGAAATACATGTCCTCAATCAGCGAAAGCAAGTGAGGTCAGGTGGGACCATTCTAGCCAATGAGAGGGTTGATACGCATGTGAATAACAGGCACAACTAAGTTATTTCTCAAAATTGCCAGAATGCAACATGCATACACTTAACAGTACATTTGTAACAGCCTAAACATTACAAAACTTATACTCGATCAAGTAAACCTCACGTAATTCGGCACTAATTTATCGACCTCCATACAAAAAAAAGGGCTTTTCTCAAGCAGACAAATTTTGGCAGAATAAATCCTCTTGTGTGTCAACTCTTCCTCTCTGACCAGAACTAAAACCATGCCAAATCAGGAAGTGCAGTCACATTCTCCGTTATTATTGATGACATCCATGTAACCATTTGCCTGTAGTGTGAATCTGGTTTAATACGTGACAGGCAGTGCTACACATGGGCAGGAGCTCACCGGAGCGGAGTACCAGCACCTCACATTCTCTACTGCTTCCAGGCTTATCACAACCGGCCGTGATTGGGAGTCCCATAGGGCGGCACACAACTGACCCAGTGTCGTCCGGGTTTGGCCGGTGTAGGCAGTCGTTGTAAATAAGAATTTGTTCTTAACTGACTTGCCTAGTTAAAAGTTTTTTTTTTTTAAATGATGCAGAAATGTTTTGGTACCCTTCCCCAGGCTTGGTTTATAATCTGACATGCATTGTCAACTGTGGGACCTTATATAGACAGGTGTGTGCCTTTCCAAATCATGTCCTATCAATTGAATTTACCACAGGTGGACTCCAATCAAGTAGAAACATCTCAAGGATGATCAATGGAAACAAGATGCACCTGAGCACAATTTCGAGTCTCATAGCAATGGGTCTGAATACTTACGTAAATAAGGTATTTCTGTTTAAATTTTTTTAAATGAATTTACAAACATTTCTAAAAACCTGTTTTCGCTTTGTAAATTATGGGGTATTGTGTATAGATTGCTGATGATTTGGTTTTATTTAGTACATTTTATGTTAAGGCTGTAACGTAACAAAATGTGGAAAAACTCAATGGTTTTGAATACTTTCCAAAGACACTGTATTTTCATTGTTAGAGCGGTCACTCCACTGTCTTGTCAATCAATATAATACGAATAGCTTATGCATTTTTTCTTATGATTATAAACTGGGTGGGTTAAGCCCTGAATGCTAAATGGCTGAAAGCAGTGGTATATCAGACCATATACCAGGGGTATGACAAAAACAAAAATGGTTGACTTTTCTAATTACGTTGGTAACCAGTTTCTAATAGCAATAAGGATCCTTGGGGTTTGTGGTATATGGCCACTTTAACTATGCCACTTTGTTCACATACTCATCTCATATGTATATACTGTACTCAATACCATCTACTGTATCTTGCCTATGCCTATGCCTATGCTGCTCTGTACCATCACTCATTCATATATCCTTATGTACATATTCTTTATCTCCTTACACTGTGTATAAGACAGTAGTTTTGGAATTGTTAGTTAGATTACTTGTTGGTTATTACTGCATTGTCGGAACTAGAAGCACAAGCATTTCGCTACACTCGCATTAACATCTGCTAACCATGTGTATGTGACAAATAACATTTGATTTGAATATACCAATGGTTAAAAGACAATTTATGCTTGAATGTGCCATATGGATGGTGTGAAGCCTCTGGAGGCATGCAGAGGCCAAATTGAGCTCTGTACTGCATGTGCACCGCCCAATTTATTTGTAACAATGTGGATGGCTCCATATAGCTCTCTGCATTGCCATGATTGGTTGATGGTAGGTGGGTGTGGGGGTCCAGTATAAACACAAACTCACTTCCTTGACAACTTCCTTCACAACAGCTCTGCGAAACTCAACAAGTATGAATGCCCTGACTTATGCAGAGGTTGTATGGCAGAAAATGCTGTATGGGCACTGCAGACATCGGATTGACCATGCAGCGCATTTAATGGCTGTATCCGCATTGCATCATGTGTAAGAATAGCCCTAGCCGTGTTTATATTGGTATATACCACACCTCTGGCCTTATTGCTTAATTATAGCTCAGTGAAGTTTACCGCAATGTACATCCAGATCATTCACACTAAATCTGAGGCAAGTGCCTGATGCACAGCCATAGAAATGTCTTTACTCATAGCCCTCTTGAGAGTTTTAGCAACTGTCGTAACTCTGACGTCACCCCATTGAAGTAGACATTAAAATGGTTAGGTAAGGGTTATGGTTAAGGTTTAGGGTAGGGTCCCGAATAGCACTAACCATCTCAAAATTACACACACTTTTGAATTTGGAAAGACAGAAGCCTTGCTGCCCACCTTGAGCATATCTTATTTCTTGATTACTCAAAAATGTATCTTTATTTTATAATGTGCAGTTCGTCAGAGATTCAACTATTTAATTTTTTGGTGTCAACTCTTTAATGTCTTCTTTTGGGGGGAGAGATTAATATATGAATATTAGTCAAAAGTAATCTACAACACCTTTAATTTTAAATGCGTAACCTTAATGGAATCAAATACATTTTGTTAACTCGTTTTGGTTACAAATTACAGTCAGTACTTGGTTGTAAATTCAATGTAAACCATGAACACATAACTTCTTCCATCAAACACTGTAGCCTATACTGTATTTGTATATTCATGCCGCCTTGCCAAACGTATATGCTGAAGTCATGTTGAGGTAGGTAGTATGTCGATGAAAATGCAGCCAACGCATTAACATATATATGTCTTCACAGTTCGTGGGCGCGCGCTTTTACACATGCGGCAAATTTTGGGATTTTGTAAAGTGTCCTGCGACAAGCATCTGTGACAGAGAATGCTTTTCTTTACCGTCTTGGCGCACTTCCCACAAACATATCTCCTGCATTCTGAACATCCCTCAAGAGTTACGTTCCTACATTGAGTACTAGCCCCCTGACAACTCTTTCTTTTCACTACCTCGTTGGCAGAGCGGGGATCGGGATCTGACTTTATAGCTTATTTTAGCATCACATAGTTTGCCCGAAGCGCTGATGCTAGGTTCAGGATAAACTCTCTCCGGGTATATCGCATAGTGTCCCACATGCACTCTTTGTAAAGCACATAGGCATTGATGGCTGCCAAGTCCAGGACGTTGTAGAAGACGGCCATCGGCCAACACTGGGAGCCACCCTTCACACTACGTGCGCGCATGCCTATCCAACACATTCACCCCGACTTTAGTGGAGTTGTTGAAAGGCAGAGATTCTGGGGGTTTTCTTTCTGCAGGTACTAGTGCCAACAGACAGGTGCAGGGTGCTGAGAACACTGATGGTCTTCATTGGCTTACACATGTACACAGCTTCGCGTCATGCGGCAATTTATTTGCCAGTTGAACTGAAGTGGTCACATTCCTTCCTTTGTTCCATCAGCTTCAGCACCACACTGGCGCTGTCTAGTTGTCTGGAAGTCATCTTCTTTCCCCAAGTTCGGGAAACCATTCACGATGTATTTGGAGTCAGCATCCACTGCCAGCCAGAACTTGATTCCATAACGGTCGAGCGCGTTTTCCATGAAGTGCGAGAAAACGCCCTGTGCTTTTGTGGGAAACAACTGCGAATCAACAACAGCAATATTAGGCCCTGTGTTGTAGCAGGTGATGCTATTTTTGACAAAACTGTTCAAAACGTGTGACAAGGGGGAACATTTGTCATTTTTAACACTTTCACTCTTTATTCATTTTTGGCCAAAACATATATATCGCATGATGTCTCTAAATCTGTTCCTTGGCATTGTTTGTCCAAAAAGGATCACCCCCCACTGGTCATTCCAAAAGCTCTCCATCTTCCCGCAATTGCCACCGAACGCCACACGAACGTAAAGGAGCGCAATGAAGGCTTGAAGCTCATCCAAAGACATATCATAAAAACTGTAATCTGCGCGCTTCTTCAACTGTACATTCTTTGATGTGGAGCAACATGTTGATGCCAAACAGGCAATGAAAGGCGCTGAGTGGGCTGCTGTCTATGTCGCTTTTTGCTGGCCCTGGAGCGACCATGAAAACATGTTGCTCTCTGGCCCACTGCCTCTCCAATGGGATTTAACCCTCGCCAAACGGTGCCATCTTTGCCAGTCTCGTGATCCCCATTCTCTGTTGGAGGAACCGGTTTTCCTGTTGAAGTGACTGGGTTCTTCAGCCGAGGTTTCTCGGTTGATGGCGCTTCTATCTCACTGTCCTCACAACCAGTGGAACATTCACGAAGTTTAGTCCAAAATACATCACTGTCAGGCTCAGATTCACTGCTGGAATCTGAATCGTCTTCAGTATTGGGGGCATTTCATGAGCATCAGCGGCGCGTTTTCGTTTAGCCTTCTTAAAATGTCTCTACTCAGGGTTAAGGTGATGCCTTGTTAGTAGTTGGAGTATTCCGAAAATTGCCTCCCCGCAAAAAACAACGTACAAAAATGTGGTTGCCCTGCAGTCTGAAAATGTAAAGGAAGCATTCGTTTCACTCCGTCACGTTCACGCTAGCAACTAACAACATCCGGGTTGGAAGTTAAAATGGGAACCAGGTTATGGAGCTTGAAAACTTCAAAATAAAAATATTTGACGCAATATAAATGCGAATAAAACATGTATAACACAATTAGGATAAAATTGCCACTAATATAATTATTCAAAAGTATTAAAATGACAACACATGACAACCCCAAAATTCAGTATGTGAACATTTGGTATATTATTTAATGGAAAGTTAAACCAGTAGGCTACTGGAAATAGCATGACATTTTGATTTCACAGATTATTTTCTGTTATGAACATTCACATTGATTTGTTTTTACCTAACACTTACAAAATGTTATTGCATGAATTTACATTGACCAACAAAACATTCTTACATGAATGTACATTTCCTCAAATTAAACATTTTTGGTAACCACATTTTTTTTTGTGCAGCAATGTCCTTAAGGGCAAAGTGCCGGGAGGTCAAGTAGGTAGCGGTAAAATATCAATTTTTCAAGTTCTGTAAGTACGTCTGTCTGTCGTTTAATAAAAAAAATATTGAAAGCACAAATGGTTTGGGGCAGTAATTGTTATATAGCCAACAGACCAGACAATGGCTAATCATAGGCAATGAATCCTGGGAAGAGCACAGGTATTTTTTATAAAATGTGGCAGATAAAAGTATAAGAGCATTTAAAAGTGATCAATTAAAGAATAATCTAGTTTATTAGAAGTTGCCTGTGTATTTCCTTATACCACTAGGGGTAGCCCATTATTAAATGTAAAGCTCTTTGATTTAAGTAAAAAAAGGTATAATGACTCATCCTGTATACACTGAAGAAAAAAACATTTCAGTTCATATATGGAAATCAGTCAATTGAAATAAATTAATTAGGCCCTAATCTATGGATTTCACATGACTGGGCAGGGGCACAGCCATCGGTGGGCCTGGGAGGGCATAGGCCCACAAATTTGGGAGCCAGGCCCAGCCAATCAGAATTATTTTTTCCACACAAAATAATTGTATTATTGTCAGAAATAGTCCTCAGTTTCATCAGCTGTCCGGGTGGCTGGTCTCAGACGATCCAGCAGGGGAAGAAGCCAGATGTCGCGGTTCTGGGCTGGCATGGTTACATGTGGTCTGCAGTTGTGAGGCTGTTCTCTAAAACAACGTTGGAGATGGCTTATGGTAGAGAAATGAACATTCAATTCTCTGGCAACAGCTCTGGTGGACATTCCTGTAGTCAGCATGCCAATTGCACACTGCCTCAAAACTTGAGACATCTGTGGCATTTGTGTGACAAAACTTCACATTTTAGAGTGGCATTTTGTCCCCAGCACGAGGTGCACCTGTGTAATGATCATGCCGTTTAATCAGATTCATGATATGCCACACCTGTCAGGTGGATAGATTATTTTGGCAAATTTTGTGCAGAAAATCTGATAAATATTTCAACTCATGAAACATAGGAGCAACACTTTACTTGTTGCATTTATATTTTTTTGTTCAGTATAAATACGAAACGTGGTCAGAAATACTAAAGAAAGGCATTTGGAATATAAAGAGGCCATTTTAAAAAGTCCCTAATTCTATCATGAATAATGTATTATATATAGGGTCCCATTCCCAACACAGTGTACTAAGAGACTATTAAAATGCACTGGTCCATCCTTTTTAAAACCACCTGATGGGGAGTTAAGTTAACCTGAGGTCAGCTTATTTCTTACAGGCCCTATTCCCTTTAGGTCATGTCTGTCTGTCTGTCTGTCATGTAGGGATTAACCTATCTCTCTCTGTTTCTGCCTGCTCCTGATCCTCCTCTGCCAGGGCCCATTTCTGGACCTTCCCGCTGCCAAACAAGGTGAAGACAAGCGCTCCTCCGGCGCTGATCCCGGCTGATAGACAGAACACATTCCTCCATCCCGCCAAGGAGTGCTGTTTGAGGAGGGAGGGGAGACATGAGTCACAGTCGTATGTATAACAGTCTTCAAGGGTGCAGTAACTTTTAGAAATGAGCCATTGCATTGTCCTCGTGTCAAGCAGCCCAATTCTGATCTGTCTTCCACTAATTGATCTTTTGACCAATCACATCAGATCTTTTTCAGAGCTGATTGGTCAAAAGACCAATGAGTGACAAAAAGATCAGAATTGGACTGCCTGTGTAGACGCAGGCTCGGTCAAATACTTTTTACAGAGACAAGTATTTAAGTAGCTATATTAAATATATTGAATAATTTTGAAAAGCAGTTTCAGAATGAATCAATTTGATGATGAGGGAAAAGCTAAAGCGTACATCTTTGGTGAGGTAACCTGTGATGATTGGCGCGACAACACCTGGGATAGTCGCGAAAGTGTTGGTGATTCCTAAAAGCACCCCCGCATACCTGAATATGAGAGGAAGAGTGAGACAAAGAGGTTCAAATACATCCAAAGCAGTGAAAAGGCACTGAGTAAGTGACTGAGAGTGTGATAGAATGAGTGCAAGAGAGTTCAGTGTTGGTCCAAAACATGCCAGAAAAGACTGGTGAGTAAGGAGGGAAGTGAAGAGAAACAAGTGAAGTGACGACATGTCAAATAGATAAACACCCACCGTGGAGCAATGTCTATCTGGTTGATGAAGACCCCGGCTGCACTGGTGCCCCCTACAGTGGTAGAGAGGGTGAGGAAGGTCACAGCCAACACCCCACTGCAGCCGGAGAAGCCCACAGCAACCAGGAATGCTGCAGGCAGCAGCAGACCTGAGGGAGGAGGAGTATATATCAATACACATGTTGAATGTTCAAACACTGCACTTAATTTCTATTGATAAGAGACATATAAGTGTGGCCATTCATTCATTCAATTAACAACAACAACACACACACAATATATATATATATGTATAAAATACTCTAACTGTAAGTTGCTCTGGATAAGAGCTTCTGATAAATCACTAAAATGTCAATATAAAATGTAAAACTCTGTAAGTTCATATTTCGCTAATAAACATATTTCTAAAGACTAAAATATCAACTGCATTAAATAGTACCAAAGAATCCCGAAAAAATTGTTGCAAACTTTTATACGTTTTAACAGCCAATCAATCAACATCTGGTAAAGCCCATTCCATAAGTAACCAAGACCAATTCCTTTAAAAATAAAAGTCCCCTCCTTGCCTGTGATAGTGAAGATCTTGCGGACCGCTGTTACACTCAACAGCTCCTTCTCCAGGAGGCTGTCTGCTACTACACCTGATATCACTGAGAAGGCCCAGCCACCCAGATAGGGCAGAGCTGAGAGAAAGGCATTCTACATAGAGAAACAGAAAGAAATAGACAATATTAACCAACGACAAAAATAATTGCAACTACATTGTAGGAATAAAATATCCTGATAAGATGGCGTCACTTTCATCAATGTTTTATTCAAACATTGCTACAGCAGCACAGGCCTTGGTAACAACACAACATGATTCAAGTCCAGAGACTCCTGTACTATCAATGTACAGTGTGATATACTGATACGACACTAAATCTTAGTCAGTCATTCTCTAGTCCTACCACCTAAAGTATGTATACACTTGTCTAAGAAATATGACAAAACTCTACCTATGGAGCCTGGATGTCGATTATGGCAGCCAACCGCACCTCTCTGATTCAGAGGGGTTGGGTTAAATGCGGAAGACACATTTCAGTTGAAGGCATTCAGTTGTACAACTGACTAGCTATCCCCCTTTCCCTTATATCAAAATCAAATCATATTGTATTGGTCACATACACATATTTAGGAGATGTTATTGCGGGTATAGCGATATGCTTGTGTTTCTAGATCCATCGGTGCAGTAGTATCTAACAATTCACAACAATACACACAATTCACACAAACCTAAAAGTAAAATAATGGAATTAAGGAATATATAAATATTAGGATGAACCATTACGGAGTGGCATAGACTAAAATACAGTAGAATAGAATACAGTATATACATATGAGATTAGTAAAGCAAAATATGTAAACATTATTACAGTGACTAGTGTTCCATTATTAAAATGGCCAGTGATTTCAAGTCTCTGTATATAGGGCAGCAGCCTCTAACATGCAGGGTTACGTAACCGGGTGGAAGCCACCAAGTGATGGCTGTTTAACAGTCTGATGGCCTTGAGATAGAAGCTATTTTTCAGTCTCTCGGTCCCAGATTTGATGCACCTGTACTGACCTCGCCTTCTGGATGATAGCGGGGTGAACAGGCAGTGGCTCGGATGGTTGTTGTCCTTGATGATCTTTTTGGCCTTCCTGTGACATCGGGTGCTGAAGGTGTCCTGGGTGGCAAACTACCTGCCCTCCGGTCGAGCTATTACCATATTCTTATAGTTATCTAGTCTTGACAGCACTCTGGAATTGAGAATCTCACTCTGTCTCTCCCCTCTTCTGGCATCATCCATAGAAATCATGTCCATATCTATGATGTATGACTTAATGTACAATTTCTTTGGGTCTCACCTGTCGGAGGTCAAAGTGAAGCACCGTGTCCATGTAGGTGGGTAGTGAGGTGAGCAGAGTGTAGTAACCCCAGTTGGCACACATCTGAGACACTATGATGGCCCACAGGGGAACAGAGAGCACCATGGGTAACAAAGGCACTGACCAGCCATGTCCACCACCCTGGGTTAAGAGGCATAGAGAAAGAGAGAGAGAGAGAGAGAGAAATGGGATTGACTGTAAAGTGATTGACAAATGTTTGATATAGTGGCATAAAGGATACCACAGATATATTGTTGTTACATCTTTTCCTATGGAGTTGATGATGTAATGTTTTTCTCTTGTGCTGATTCGTGGATGAGTGCCAGGCTGGTCAGACACCAGAATGAACCAGAAAACTGCCCAAACACAACCAGCACCCCCTGGTGACGAGAGAAAGAGGGAGAGAGAGGGAGGGAATGAGAGAAAAGACTGGTTATGTTGACATCTTTATAAAGCAAGAGGTTGTGTAGGAACAGTGTTTGTGCTGAAGTAGGTTCCTGTATTTCTAGGGAGTGTTTCCTAACCACCGTGCCACTACATCTGCATTGCATGCTCTCTGGGGTTTTAGGCTCAGTTTCTGTATAACTTCCTCTTTTTTCCTTACAACTACTGTTGTAAAAAAATAGAAATACTCTATAAATACATTTGATTGATTGAGTGTGCAGAGAAGAATTGTGAATGATCCAAAAATAGGAAAGTATAATGTGTGTGAAAACAGGAGAATAAAATAAGAGCTGACAATGCAGATAATGGTGTGTGTAGGGGGAATGTATATGGTTGGGGGGGTGCAACTCAATATTACGAAGGTGTCCTTAATGTTTTGAACACTCAGTGTATATGTTTGGGGAGTGTAATTGCTATCCAACTCTCACCACACATGTAGAAGACAGTGGGCCAGCCCAGACTGTGACATATGAAGCCGGTGAGGGGCAGGGCTACAAAAGCCCCAAAGTTTGCCCCTGACCCCGACAGGGAAATAAGACGAGACCTCTCTAGAGGGGGAGCCCAGCGAGCCCACATGGCCATCATGGCCGGGAATGTCACCCCCTGACGACACACAAACACAGAGCAATACACACTGATTTGTCACTTAAATGAACAAAATACCTTGGAGTTTTAGAGAAAATAATGACCACATGGCCAAATTGGCTATACTGTAAGTATACCATAAATCGAATGCTAAACTAATCCAGTTCAATGCTGATAACAGAATGAGATTGACCCCTACTCTGCACACATGAAGCCTCTTACCTCCCCAAATCCCTCCAGTGCCCGTAAGCCAAACAGCCAGTAGGGTCCTAGCTGGGCTGCCAGGGGGGTGAGGAGGGTGAGGGCTGCGGTGCCAAGCACCCCTCCCCCCAAGAAGATACTCCCTCCAAAGTGGCCGGCCAGGTAACCCCCGGGGATCTGAGTCACCAGGTAACCAAAGAAGAACGCCCCCAGCAGCAGGCCCTGAGTTGGAGAATCCCACGAGTACTGAGGTATCTGAGAGAGAGAGAGAGATAGATAGAGAGAGAGAGAGAGAGAGAGAGAGAGAGAGAGAGGGGTAAATGAGCAATAGTGTTACATATTAGTTTGTGAGTGTCTTGTATCTACTGTGCATACTTTGCATGTGCAGTATGTCCAGTATGCATGCATAATGTTTGTGTGAAGCATATTGATGTACTGTAATATATGAGCTTTAATATGGATGTACAGTATACTATAGGTCTAGTTGTGGATACTTTGGAAAAGCTGGTACTTACCCCGTCTGGTTGGTCTGGGGTTTGGCTGCCGTTGTTGTTCCCGTGGGAGGACACTGGGCACTCATGGCCAACTGAGCTGTTGAGAGTTGGTTGGCTATTGGTCCCATTGACCATGGCGACCATGGCAACACTTAGATTGACACGGAGACCGTAGACAACGGAGAATCCGAAGAACATCATGATGGCCAGATTGTAGCGTGCAGAGCAACATTGTGGAGGTACTGGTAGACATGATGACAACAAGTGCACAATCACACCTCACAATCGATCTGAAAACACTTAGACTTTAAAGATGACTATTTAAACAGCGCTGGTAGAACATCTACACTAGCAAACGAGGAGTACTTGACACTTAAATGACCTATTTCACTAGCACTAAGCTAAAGCATAGGGACATATCCAAACTTCCAGGTAGGTCAAATTTTCACTTAATATGACTTCCTTCAACTATCATAAAAAGTTATCATTACATAATAAATCACCCTCTAGCACATCCATGCTGCTGAGTGCTGACTATGCAAAAGAGCAACCCAAAAATAGTAGACACCTGAATCATCAACATCCACCACTTGTTTTTTAAGTAGGGGTGTTGTCTCTCCACTCTCGTCCAGTGGGGTGGAGTTGATGGAGTATCCATTTTGTAAAGCCATGGCAACCACCAGTCAGGTGACAGCCAGAGATGGAATGAAGTGGTTGTGATCTGAGGTCACCTAACCATAGTGTCCTAAGAAAATATGCAGGACAGACAGAGAGCAAGAGTCAGCAGGAAAAATGGCTAGACATTCAGTCTCATGCGCAAGCACACACACACACACACACACACACACACACACGGGTTAAGACTACAGACACAGGCTGGATATGAGAATGACCATGACCTGACAGGTCAATGGTCCTTATGGTGTTCAAATAAATCCAAGGGTGCTTGTGCAACCATTACAAAACACCTGACTAAGTCAAAGAAATCAAATATACTGTAGACATGCATTATAACAGTAGACTTAGCTCTTTATATTGAGGAATGTTCAGAATTCAGGGTTCTCCAACCCTGTTCCTGGAGAGCTACCCACCTGTAGGTTTTCACTCCAACCCCAGTTGTAACTAACCCGATTCAGCTTCTCAACCAGCTAATTATTAGAATCAGGTGCGCTAGATGAGGGTTGGAGCGAAAACCTACAGGATGGTAGCTCTCCAGGAAGAGGGTTGGAGAGCCCTGGTTTAGATAGAGAAAAAGGTTTGACCAATTATCACAAGTAGGACTGGTTGGACCAGAATGTTACTCACTTGCTGTTATTGAGTTTCTAGACCTAGATCATAGGACTGGGGAGCATCATACATTCTTCTTCAGATGATGCTCCAAATAGTTGTTAGGCTGGCTGGTGGTGTGGCTTATACATGTTGATCCTGAAGAAAAAAACAAGATGGAAAACAAATACCAGTCTGTGAATTATGACCTATGTAAAGTCAGTCACAGAATCAGGAATTCAATGATTTTTCATAGCTACCTCTTTTAGAGCTGGACCAGTAGTACGCAATAAATCTGATCTCAGAATACAGGTCTGTCCGCTAAATGAAATAAACCAGTAGTCTTGGCCTCTCCTTCACTCTGACTGTGACTTGTGCAGACTGATTAAAAGCAGATGTGAACCTAGTGTATCTGCTGACTAATAAAACGTTCACACTCAAAAGGTTAACATTGGAGGAACAGAGAGTGTGTTACGCAAGTCAGCTGATGAGGGGGGCGGAATAGAATGACATAATGTAGTGCCTTTTGACATGGTGTAGTGGCCATTTAAGGTTAATAAAGTATATTTATTAAATGTTTTATTTAACTAGGCAAGTCAGTTAAGAAGAAATTCTTATTTACAATGATGACCGGCCAAACCCTAACCTGGATGATGCTGGGCCAATTGTGCGCCGCCCTATGAGACTCCCAATCACGGCCGGTTGTGATACAGCCTGAAATTGAACGAGGGTCTGTGGTGATGCCTGTAGCACTGAGATGCATTGCCTTAGACTGCTGCCCCACTCAGGAGCCCGAGTTCTTATTCAGTTTAGAGTGAATAACACAATGCTTAGCATATTTATATGTTTTTGCTATTCTGTAATATACATCATTTCCAGTGTTCTATTTGTGACATATTTGTGTCTGAGTTGATAGTCACTAGATTTTTGTACTGAATGTTATGGATTCTTCTCATATCGTTTGATAGTGATTGACGCCAGAGCTACAGATTGCAAAAGGACCGAGGACACTGATTCTAATTGTATTGATTACATTATGCACTGTGTGATTCTGTAGCAGCAGGCAAAGTCACTGTCTTTTGTTTTGACTTCGCACAAGCCTCTCGGGCTGATGTTAAGAGAACATTTGGCACTGTCTGAATATAAAGGGCCTGTCTCCAAGAGGCCCGTTAGACATTTTCTCTGCTTCTGTACTAGAGGTTGCACCCTGTTGCACCTTGTAATTAAACCAACATTATTTTGATTGATGTGATCAACGACTGCTCTCCTTTTTATTTACCTGGAAATTCCCATTACAAACGGACACAGTCAAAAAAAAACATGGGCATTGGTATGTGATTGTGTGTTATCTGTAAAGTTCACTTCTTCCAAAGTTGGTATAATAACTGTGTGTAGTTTTAGTAACTCTATGCTTCTTCTTTCAATCGTAACTTCTCCATTTTCTGACATTAGATTTGGGAAAGGGGATTTTAAATCCAACCCGTTCGACATAACTAATGGGTATCACATGCCATCACTGTCTATAATGACAACAAACAATGCAATGAATTATGCTCACATTACAATAGCCTCATTACGTGACAACTTGTTTTCTTTTACATGACAGACCTACAGGAATATAGGAATTTCTTTGACTTCTATGGCTTCTGACTATGCTGTGTTGTCATGTGTTTCTCTCATGCTATGTTGTTGTCTTTAGGGCTCTCTTTATGTAGTGTTCTGCTCTCTCTTGTTTTGATGTGTGTTTTGCCATATATTTTTAGTTAATTTATTTGTATTTATAATCCCAGCTCCCGTCCCCGCAGGAGGCCTTTTGGTAGGCCGTCATTGTAAATAAGAATTTGTTCTGAACTAACTTGCCAAGATAAAAAAAAAGGTTAAATAAAATAAAAAAAATAAAAAAAAGGTTATTACAACACTGGAGGCTCATAAGCAGTCAGTCATGCATGTGAATCGAAACATTCACTTGAAACAGCTGGCCACATTGGTACATAACGAGAATAGATAGCTAGATAGGTATCATAAGTAGATCCAAAATAGTACAGCTGCTAGTGCACTTTAGTTGAATTTGAGGTATAGAGCAAACCTACCTAGAACGAATGGACTCTTCAACCCAAGCCCTCTGGTTTACGTTGCACCTGTCGTATTTAATAAATGTGTAAAGAGCTCTCTGTTTTGCCTTATAGCGGTATAGCGTCCTTAATGCTTGTAGCCTTCCACTTGGCACAGACCAAGTAAAAACAGTGGTAAAAGTGTTGTGTACACTGTTTGCGATTCAGGGAAAGCGGTAGTCACATGATCAAGAATATAATTTACACTGAACTCTACAACACAAGATAAACTAAACTAATGTACACATCGCGCGATATGCTGCTCCGTATGATATGGAAGCTGATGATTGTTTCTCAAGTTTCTTCCGGGTAGCTAGCATGTCATGTGACAAACTGTGGCGATTCTGAAAAGTAAGTAGTAGTTTATTGCTCGGTTTCAGATTGAGTGTTTATTGCTCAGCAAATGTGTATAGTTTCAATATTCAGCGAAACACGACTAGCAAGAAATGTAGACAGTTGCTTGGTCAGACATAGATACCTATCAAGCTAGGAAAATAACGTCCCTAGCTTCCCACATTTGGGAAGCTAGCGTAGCGTGCTAGCTAACGTTAACTGGTTTGTTATAAAAGAAAGGCACCTCCCAAACTTGTCTTTGATTTTGGGAAGCTCTCGCAGGCATATTCCATGATTTTGACAACATGGAAGACCCCTACCAAACAAGAATCGCGGCTTTAAAAGGCACACTCTGCCAGTCCTTGCATTCATAATAACTACGTCTGCATCTGAGAGATTACTTTCCCCCCAGCCCCATCTCTCAGTTTACCAAACAAAATGGCAGGGCCAGGGTGTTGAAATTACACATTGTGCCTTTTAACACCGCTAATAGCCCTCTCACGTTCCTGTTGTATCACATGACTGATTACATAGATAGCCTTGAATTTGCATTAGTTCACTTCTGGTCCTCTTCTTTATATTGATTTCAGGGTTCAAGATGACCACACTTCTCCGCTTGCTCCTGGGGGCTGGCCCCCTGCTGTCACAACTTGTCCTCAGCCCCGTACATGGATCTGACAATGCCACCCTCCCATTGGTTATGTGGCATGGAATGGGTAAGCACTTAGATGCATAATACTAGAACATTATGTTTTCACATACAGCAATGATGTTTCTCAGTTTGGCAGAATGGCTAAGCAAGGAAGGGGAGGCCACTTCCTATATTTGCCTGTGGCCCTTAGATAAGTCATGCTATGTCAGATAGTGTATATAGACCCTGTTCTTGTTTCTGTTTGAATACAGGAGACAGCTGTTGCAACCCTCTCAGCATGGGCTCCATAAAGAAGATGATCGAGGAAGCAATCCCTGGCATTGACGTCCTGTCCCTGATGATTGGCAAGACTGTCATTCAGGTACTTTCCACTATCCTTGAACCTATCTCTGTGGCAGGGCTAGCGCCGAAATGAATAAGTTGGACGGGCATTTGATTTCCATAGGCAGGCTAGTTTTTTCGGACGAACCTCCTATGTGATTTTTTTATTTTTATGGTTGTTATAGTGAAGACCAGTTTCAAATTTGGTGAAGCTTACAATTTACCCTACCATTTCTACCGATCTGTGTGCCAGTTATGATTCTTTTTATATGTGCATTTTTGTGGAACAGTTATATTTCTATAATATTTTTGTTTCTCAAAATCATTGTCACGTAGTTAATCATGAAAATCATAATTAAAATGATACAAATCTCAAAGTTAAAATTCAACTAATGCGAGAGCTGTATGGACACATTGATACACCGTGAGCCGTTGGCAGCTAAAGAAATGAGCACATGGAACTCAGAGATTGCCTGTAGGTCAATGCAGCAGTAGGCCTGTAAACTTCCATTGTCAACTAAGTAAAATAAAACCTAAAGCAAACAAATAAAAACAGAAACTATCCTGATTATATTCAGGTTCTTTCAATCGCATTCATCTCTGTACCCTTCCTCTCTTACCCTCTGTCTTGACTTGAGCTATAGCTAGTGAAGATTTTTCACATTTTGTGAGGAACTATTATCATTCCCAATGACTCAAAACAAAAAGGACTTTGTTGACTTAATGTCGATTTATACAATGTGGACCAGAGGCTGCGTACGAAGGGTTTGATGCAAGGTCGGATGTGTGTTATATTAAACAGAGGGTGTAAAATGTAGGCAAGCAATAAACATTTCAGAACATCTACTAGTCGAATAAGACATGGGAGAGATGATGAATTTTGGCAGAGATTTATTTATAGACTAATACAGTTGAAACAATTAGTCAAACTGAAAACTGCAGACATTACCAGTGCCTCCCCCACGATCAAACCAACATATAAAATTAAACGCAGCCTAACGTGATCAGAAATCTCAACTAGAAAGCAAGTCGCAGCAATGAAGATTTGAGTGCGTACACGAAGGGGGGGATTCTGGCAGGGGGGAGCTTTTCGGCACAACATCGTTCCTCAAGTTATAATGCTTTAGTTGCTTACTGGACCCTGGCAATCTGTGTGAAATGTTAACAAGCTAACAAACTAACCACTATCTGTTAACTAATGTTTTCCCTCTACAGTATGTGGTTCATTTTCAGAATGAGAGAATTAGGTGAAAATGAGGCATTGCTTGTGCCTCATGCCGGGCCTGGCTTAAGCTGGATGCCACTATAGAGGTGAAAGGAACACCACACACTTTCTCACTTTTGCTGGCACATTGTAGAACAGATGTCCGTCCACAAGCAGAAAGTGTACAATGTAATAATGTGCAGTGTAGCTCAAATTTATAGTTTTTGTTGTGTTGAACTGTGTGTGTGAGAGTGAGGAGGGATTATATATGTTTTTACTCAGTGAACATTATTTTTGCACATATGTAATCTTGTGCACTTGATCGATGTCTATAGTGGCCACTATAATATAGCAAAAATAGGGTCGGAATACTTTCTGAATGCACTGTATGTAATTGGGAATTGATCCAGATAAACAATCAATGGGCAAACAATTCACACAAGGAAATGCGCAAGAATTGGCGGGAGACAGCTGCGCGCATCCTGGAGAACCAAGTACATTCGTTTGAGCAAGACGTGCCATATCTTCATCCCATGCCCCTCCACTTTTTTTTTCTCTCAACATTTTAAAATGATACTCAATACATTATCTAAACACATCATTTAGATGCTGTTCACTGACAACTCAATGATCAGCTAGGCTTATTGTCACGCGTGCTGCCCAAATACTGGCTGCCTAAATAGGCATGTGCCTAAGAAGCTAATCATCCCCTGTGGCTAAGTCGTGCTCTGTGGTTGATTGATTTTGAATTATTTTTATTTAGACAGGAGTAATTATATAATTTTGGCAAAACATCATACTTTAGGGGAAGCCATTGTCCGAACAGTGCACTGTGCACCTGGCAACTTTCCTTTCCTCTTGAAGAGGCTGAAACCTGAGCTCTGTATATAATGACGAGATGCTCATGTCTCCGCCCTAACAACGGGAGTCGTCCCAGAGGCAGGAAGGCAGGCGACAAGCTTAGGTCTGCATATTATGCCCATAGAAACGCATTAGGCTTATTTTGGACAGATTTTCGCAAATAGTGAGCCCTCTCTTACTCTGCTGAAACTTTCTCACCGGCGAAAGCATCTGTTAGCAAAACAGCGCCCCTCTGTCTTAATATATGTAGCCCATGTATCTGATGCTGTTTGGCCAGAAATAGTATGACATGCCATCCTCTTTTGATCCAGACAGTATCAGATACAGTTGAAGTTTACATACACTTAGGTTGGAGTCATTAAAACTCGTTTTTCAACCACTTCACACATTTCTTGTTAACAAACTATAGTTTTGGCAATTTGGTTAGGACATCTACTTTGTGCATGACACAAGTCATTCTTCCAACAATTGTTTACAGACAGATTATTTCACTTAATTCATTGTATCACAATTCCAGTTGGTCAGAAGTTTACATACACTAATTTGGCTGTGCCTTTAAACAGGTTGGAAATGCATGGCTGTAGAAGCTTCTGATAGGCTAATTGACATAATTTGAGTCAATTGGAGATGTACCTGTGGATGTATTTCAAGGCCTACCTTCAAACTCAGTGCCTCTTTGCTTGACATCATAGGAAAATCAAAAGAAATCAGCCAAGACCTCAGAAAATAAATTGTAGACCTCCACAAGTCTGGTTCATCCTTGGAAGAAAACTTCTGAAGGTACCACGTTCATCTGTACAAACAATAGTACGCAAGTATAAACACCATGGGACCAAGCAGCCGTCATACTGCTCAGGAAGGCGATGCATTCTGTCTCCTAGAGATGAACGTACTTTGGTGCGAAAAGTGCAAATCAATCCCAGAACAGCAAATGGCCTTGTGAAAATGCTGGAGGAAACAGGTACAAAAGTGTGTGTGTGCATATAAATATATATATATATATATATATATATATATATATATATATATATATATATATATATATATATATATATATATATATATACACACACACAGTAAAATGAGACCTATATCAACATAACCTGACTGAAAGGCCCCTCAGCCACTGCTCCAAAACCGCCATAAAAAAACGAGACTACAGTTTGCAACTGCACATGGGGACAAAGATAGTACTTTTTGGATGAATGTCCTCTGGTCTGATTAAACAAAAAGCAGAAGAACACAATCCCAACTGTGAAGCCTCATGTTGTGGGGGTGCTTTGCTGCAGGAGGGACTGGTGCACTTCACCAAATAGATGGCATCATGAGGGAGGAAAATGATGTGGATATATTGAAGCAACATCTCAAGACATCATTCAGGAAGTTAAAGCTTGGTCGCAAATGGGTCTTCCAAATAGACAATGACCCCAAGCATACTTCCAAAGTTGTGGCAAAATGGCCACAACTTTGTGGGCAGAACTGATAAAGCGTGTGCGAGCAAGGATGCCTAAAAACCTGACTCAATTACACCAGCTTTGTCAGGAGGAATGGGCCAAAATTCACCCAACTTGTTGTGGACTACCAAAAACGTTTGACCCAAGTTAATCAATTTATAGGCAACGCTACCAAATGCTAATTGAATGTATGTAAACTTCTAACCCACTGGGAATGTGATGAAAGAAATAATTCTCTATTATTCTGACATTTTACATTCTTAAAATAAAGTGGTGATCCTAACTGACCTAAGACAGGGAATGTTTACTAGGATGAAATGTCAGGAATTGTGAAAAACTGAGTTTAAATGTATTTGGCTAAGGTGTATGTAAACTTCTGACTTCAACTGTACATGGTCTACACATACTGAGACAGCGTGGCGCTGTTTCACTCGCTCGGATGCTTTTTCTGTGATTGAACCGTCTTCTGTCGGCGCACATCTCGGTCAAATAAATGATAATTATTTAGACTGGCAAGGAGGTACAGTAGGGTGGGCCAGGTCCCCTATCCTGTCCGTAACTCCGGCCCTGCTCAGTGGTGGACAGTCAATACCTGCGGTGACCGGTGTGGATGCTTGCCTTTTCTCCAGCCAAGCAGTAACGCACACGTTCCTACTAATGAAAGCTTTGATTGAAGTCGATTAGTAGAATCAAGTGTGTTACTGCGGTGCTTGCACTCACCGGCCTTTGTAGGGTAAAATAGCTCACCTCTGACCTATTTTCTGAAATGTGATATTCCTGTTTGCCAACTTTGTTTCGTTCCCACCATGAACTTTCTTGCCTCATATTTACCCCTCAGGACACAGAGAATGGTTTCTTCATGGATGTCAATGAGCAGGTGTCCATGGTGTGCAGCCAGCTGGCCCAGGATCCCAAGCTGAAGGATGGCTACAATGCCATGGGCTTCTCCCAGGGAGGGCAGTTCCTGTAAGTGTCTCTGGACCCCTACTCACAAAGCCTCTCAGAATGTTTTTTTAAAATAGAATGTTAGAGATTGGGAAGGGCCACTCCGGTTCTGGAGAGCTGCAGTACAATTTGACACCTATTCAACCAATGTAGTTAAATCAGGTGTCTTATAGCTGAGGTGGAACAAAATCCTGCGGAGTCTCCGGTCCTCAAGGAGTTGCCCATCCCTGGTAAGCGGAGGAATATACTTTATACAAGAAGCTGTCATTCTCAGTTCTTCACCTTTCCACCTCTTTTCCCCCTAGGAGGGCAGTGGCGCAGCGCTGTCCATCTCCTCCAATGAAAACCCTGATCTCTGTTGGGGGACAACAACAAGGTAACGGCACCATGGCAACAGTGCCTTGTCTCCATTCAGCAACATTGTTTTTCATTCACTTCCTGACAGTTGTGTAATGATTCTATTCTCCACATTCACAGGGGTGTATGGTCTCCCTAGATGCCCTGGAGAGAGCTCCCATATCTGTGACTGGATTCGCAAGGAACTCAACTCAGGGGCCTATACCGATATTGTGCAAAAAAAACTCATAAGGAGAAAGTGTTGTGTTTGAGACAAGTCAGCAGTACCCAGGTAATCAGTATGACATAGTTACTGTACATTTTTGAGAGGATGCGCAAAGAAAAGACAGTGCTTTGTGTATTGTGGCTGTTATCTAGTGGTACATTTGGAATCCTTGTCTTTATCAGCTTGGTGCAGGCACAGTACTGGCATGACCCATTGAATGATGACCTGTACAAAAAACACAGCCTCTTCCTGGCTGATATCAACCAGGAGCGGGTTAGTATGGTGCTCATTTTCAGAATCAGACGTTATTTGTTTGTTCATACAGTGCTGTTTGTCTTCATTCTCCTGAGAACTCTCCATAACTGTATTCCAATTTAATTCAAATGATCTGCTGCATTTCACCTCACAGGTGGTGAACGAGACTTACAAGAAGAACCTCCAACTGCTGGACAAGTTTGTGATGGTCAAGTTCTTGCAGGACAGCGTTGTTGATCCAGTTGACACCGAGGTAAATACTGAACACATCGTGACAATCTCTCTTGATGTACTGTCTTCCCCCTCCTACACTGTAATTGCTTATGAACAAGATGTTTTTCCATTTGCAATCTCTTTGTCGTAGTGGTTTGGTTTTCTGAAAACTGGTCAGGCGAAAGAGACCGAGACCCTTCAGGAGAGTGTCCTCTATAAAGAGGTAAAACCCCATCATGTTTACGCATCTTCAAACAGACACGTATTTCAATAATATATAGATTGTGATATTGTGTTGATAAATGGTATCGGTTTTAAGGATCGTCTGGGACTGGCAGCGATGGAGGCAGCTGGGAAGCTGGATTTCCTGGCCACAGAAGGAGATCACCTTCAGTTCACCGATGAGTGGTTCAATGCCAAACTAGTGCCTTACCTGCGCTAAAAACACCTAGCTAGCTACACTGACATGAGTTGACGTACGCACACATTACCATTGCACTGATCATTCCGATACCATCCTGCTGTTTAAATCAAATAATGCACTTATTTATGATTTTAAAAACTGTTTTACCCAGTTAACGTACTACCACAGAGAAATAAAGTTGGTGTTAGTTGGTTCTCAGAGATATCTATTCAAGTTTAAATGTAGGATCATTTGCTTAGCACTATATTTTGGAATAAGTGTGGTGGGTGTTTCTTCGTTAGTGTAATGGTAAATAACATGGAACTAATATGTTAAGAAATCACTGGTTCTGAACTGAGTTAATTATCAAGCTCTCCTTGTGAAAAATGACGTTTTCCCAGATAGAGCAAAACATAAGGGCTCATCATCCCCGTATTTGGCCTGCTCTTACTGTCCAGTCAGCCAATAAAGAACAATCCCCCACATTATCAGACTCAAGACTGACTTATATTGCAACATTATTTTAATGTCTTCCTCCAGTGCTAATGAGCAAAATTTAGATTCTTGACCCAAATGAAATAAACTCCACATCAGAGCATGACAGCTACAAGAACAGGATAACCACAGAGGTTGTAGTAGAGACATAAGTGGATAGGTGGGTTGATGATGGCGACAGTGGGGTTAAGACAACTAGCATTAAAAAGAAATGTCTATACAGATGATTACAGCAGATAATCCAAAAATCATTCCGAGATCAAGGCAACCCCAAACTTAACCATTACCGATCAAACAGTATTTTGACGCCTTGTCGCTAAAACCACTTCCACATCATTCACCTCCATATTGTCTGAATAATATGGAATGTGTCTTGGAGGTTGAGCAAGGAATTAACTTTTTTTTCTTTTTTTTCTTTTTTTTTTTTTTTACATTTCACCTTTCACCATTTTGCTTCAGTGTTATGATAAAAAAAGACAGTGATCCTGCACGTAACTTGTCATTTTACCTATTTTAAGAGTGATGACACAAATGTTATATTTAGTCACTCTGAATGTTAGCATTGTCGACTGTAAAGAGGGGTTGGTTGTACATGTGCTTCACGGCTGAATTGCATAAATGGAACTGAAACATTGGACCCCTAAACACATGCCTCCCCCTGACCAGTGGGGAAATCCAATTAACGATTGGTTTTAGGAAATATTGGCTGATGCATTAACCACAGGTGTGATAAAAGCTTTGCTCCCTCACGTTCACTATTACGTTTATCATTAGCAAGAAATCAAAAATCAACCTGGCTGTTGGCAAACCCATTTGAATACGCTCACTGGTCATGAGGATAACCAAATCAAATAACAAGCCGCTCCCTGCAATTGGCTGAAGGAATGCTCCAGATAAAGCAAGCAGTCCTCTCATTGGCTGAAGGAGGAAACCGCTAAAGCTTTGATTGGCAGAATGGAAAAATATGGGTGCGGTTGGCATCTCAGTCTACTTTGTGGTTTGGTTAGCTGGTCGGTTGATCAGTCAGGTAGGCATTTGCAAAGGGGAGGCTGTTTCGAGTGCTGCACCTCTATCCAGCGATCTCTGTACAAGTGGTGACAAGCTTCTTGCCATCCCAGACAGTCTTGAACTGCTCAGGAACAGGGATCTCAGTCTGAGAGACAAAGGAGAAATGGTAGTTTATCATCACTTTTCCACATCACATGTATTGCCTTTTATAATGCCAATTAGACAAGATTCCCCCATAGATGTACTCACATAGTCTCCATCGTTACCAGGTACCAGCACGTTCATCTCTGAGCTCTTGGCGCTGACGATCTCACACTCCAGCGAATCTTTGCTCAGGTACACGTGGCAACCGTCAGTCTTGTTGATGGAGATGGTGGGAACCTTGCCCAAGACCTGAACAAACCAGAGGGTCAAGTGTGATTCTACTATGATTAAATAAATCTGGTACCGTGCAGAGATAAAACAGCCATAAGTTTAGTAAACATGCAAAGTAATCTGTAAAATGTCACACCCACAATCAAACTGGAGACTTTTAATATGTAAATGACAATCAGACAAAAGCTGATCTGATCAGTTGTCACCGTTGTGTGATATCGCCATGTTCATTGACTGTACGACCAGCTTCTTTCACAGTGTCCATTTTCTCATTGATGGAGATTAGAAATACACACCTGAACCTTGACGTCCCTGCAGTTGATAACCTCTACGATGCCCACGACGTCGTCAAAGACCAGACCCAGTTTCTTACAGTTGTCTACAAGAGAGGAACCCTATTAACAAATGCCCTTCGTTGACCTTTGACTTTAAAATGTGTCCACACACGGGTACGTCCTTACCTAAAGTGATGGAGTTTATCTTGCCCTTGATCTGCAGGGTGCTGTTGTTACACTTGAAGGCGTAGACCACCTGCTTGAGCTCTGTGTCGCTGATCACCATGCCCTGGACACCCTCTTGGTTCTCCTATTTGTCATTACACAGAGGAAGAGGTTAGGGGTTAGAGAGGAAATACACTCCACTCCTGAAAATGCAAATGGCTCAGGACTGTAGTGATCAGTGCATGCGAAACCTGTGCATTCAGCTCAGGGGTAAACCAACAGCCAACTTATCTGAAATGCGCCCTTCGTGAGTTCACTGAAATGAATCTTTGAAATGCAACAGAAAGGCCATAGTGTATTATTCCAGCCAAGGTGCAATTCTGATTTTGTCCACTAGATGGCAGCAGGGCATGTGGAAAGTATTAGACTGATCCAATGCACCATTGCATATCTGTTCAATGTTGTATCAAGACTGCCCAAATGTGCATAATTGGTTTATTAATATATTTTCAAGTTAATAATTGTGCACTCTCCTCAAATAATAGCATGGTATTGTTTCATTGTAATAGCTACTATAAATTGGACAGTGCAGTTAGATTAACAAGAATCTAAGCTTTCTGCCCATATCAGATATGTTGATGTCATGGGCCATTATTTTGTTACTTTCAACCTCATGCTAATCACATTAGCCTACGTTAGCTCAACCATCGATCCTGTAGAGGTTAAGGGCTTCTGGAGAGAGAACATTGCCCATAGGAACCTTTTTCCTATAGGAGGAACGGACTGTCAGAAGCCGATGTGGTGCACTGACGCAGCGTTCTGGGCCTGTTTGTCAGACTGTCTTTGTTTCTCTCTGGCTGAACCGTCGAAGCCTGCTCCACTGAAGCTACACTGCCTTTCCAATCCTAACTGCCTCAACTCCCAGCCTTACATCTGAAGCCAAATATAGGCATTCAATCTCCATCTCTACCATATCAATTTAAAATGTTGTTTGTTTTGCTTTTTATGTGCTTCGAGATTTTTTTATGTAATGAAAAGCGCTATACAAATTAAATTATTGTATACCAGTGTAAACGACTTGACAAGGACCAATATCTCACCACTTTCCACTTTTTGCCGTCAAGCTCCAGAACGGGGGGCAGCTTGCGAGAGGGGGCGGCGGTGGCCTCTGTCTTGGGGGAGCTGAAGGGCTTGGGCCCTGTGCACACCGGACCGGTCTGGGTCCTCAGGTTGGGATTCTTGTGAGTCATTTGGTCTTTGGGCACGTGCTTCAGGCCTAGGGACAAAAAGTAAAGGTAGGAAGGAGAGGGGAACACAAATACTGACATTTACCAGACGCTATTATCCAGTATAGTAAGCACAAATATACTGTAAGATGGTCAGACATGGTGCTACTGTCCTGGTAGACAAGGAGAAATGCCTTTACATAATGGAAGACTATAATGAATGTAAGGGCTGGGGTCAATTTGCTTCTCACATTGTATTATTTTCTTGATCCTTTATTTAACCAAGTAAGTCACATTAAGATCCACATCTTTTTCAAGTGAGCCCTGTATGTTTCAAAGTACTTCTTAATCAATTGAGCTTCTGATTCTTGAGAATTTTTGCTGATGCATTATTCGACATGTACCCTTGGTGATGTCAGCTCCCTTGTTGAGGGAGGCGAAGAGGGCGTTACGGGTGTCGGGCCCCTGGTCTCCGCCACCGCCAGACGACCCGCTGAAGTCCATGGGAGGGGGAGGAGGGCCGGGGGGAGGTGGAGCACCACCGGCAGGGTGAGCTGCAGAGGCCGAGGCTACTGGACCCTGGGATGGACAAAAAACAGACAGCACATTGGTTATACACATGCCTAGACATGGTCATTTCCTGTTCTTAACAACTGGGTCTAATTCAATAAGGTGCAATGTTTGGAACTGTGAGAATAGGAACGGCTGACAAGAAACCAACACATTGGTGATTTTACCACCCGCCCTCTCCATCACACAAACAGACTTCTTGTTGCACATAAAACTAAAGACATTACTTGACAACTGGGTGGGATGTTGAGTACTGTGCTGATAGACAAGTCAGATCTTCATACATGTTAGATAAACAGAATTAGATCCGTTCCGCCTTCCTAAACACGCCCATGTCATTACTTCACTCATATGGTAACGGTTTGGATCACCTTTCCCTACCCCCAGCACTAAGTCTGTTGTTTATGAGCAGCCGATAACCCCCAGCACTAAGTCTGTTGTTTATGAGCAGCCGATAACGCGTATCCCTCCTGTAGTGACATGAGAAGTAAAGAGAGAGCGAGAATAGGGTAAAAATGACTCACGCTCTTGCTCCAGGCCAGTCCGGTGGTGTGGTGCTGTTTGATGTAGTTCTGAAGTTCAGTCCAGATAGACAGGTAGGCCTTAACCCAGTCCACATGCTTCTGGTCCCTGAGGAGTAGGACACACGGCAATTTAGCTTAACACAACAGGAGGGTGACCAAAAAGATGAAGAAAATATACAGTATTCAACTATGAGATTAAAACCAAAACTTTTTGGGGTTTTGGTTTTAATTCAGCAGACGCTCTTATCCAGAGTGACTTACGGGCGCAATTAGGATTAAGTGCCTTGCTCAAGGGCACAGACAGATTCTTCACCTACGGGTCCAACGCTCTTAACCGCTAAGCTACCTGCCACCCACTTGGCAGTCAGAAAAAGGTTGAAAGGCCAACAAACAGCAGATGGTCCTTACTTCTCCTTGTAGTCCTTGAGCACCCGGTTGGTGTAGAACTGGGCAGCATCCTGCATCTCCTTCACATAGGGACCTGGCTTAGGAGCCTGGAAGAGCAAGAACGTCGTAGGAGATTTATTGCTCTTCAAAACAGCCTGTGTGGACACGGCTCGTGCGATGGCTTACGAGGGTTTATTAGATGCACGCATTGCATCCACTGGCATACCAAAGTCTAGGTTTAACTTTGTTCATTATTGATCAGACTAAAATGCAGCAGTTCTCATTCATATTCATTACTCAAAATTATCATCAGAATTCCAGAGTTTCAACACTGATGCCCTGTTGCTAAAAGGGACTGTTTCAATTTCACTGCCAAACAACCGTCTCAGGACTGAAATGAAAGACGTGCTTGTTTCCAGCAATCACACACACACACACACAGGTTACAACGCCAAGGCCCTCCACCCACCAAGGCCCTCCACTCACCATGGCGACCCAGCCGAGGGCAGGCACGCTTTCGCTGATGGCCGAGAGGTGGTTGAAGAGGGGCGAGGAGCGGTTCTGCTCGCGGAACGTCTGCACCTGCTGGATCACTTTGGAGACGGGGGTCAGGAGAGCAGTCAAGGATGCCTATAGAGGGAAAATAACCATTACTTAAATCATAACATCCTAGAGATGCAAATAAAGGAATGTATTTGCACCTGAAGACAAAATATAAATCACCAACCAGGGTGGAATAACGTGCAATTAATTACTTTGAATAATATATGTGGCAAGAGAATGTAGGAAAGTCATGCCTTTGGAATCAGTTAACCTAATTGCTACACTGCTGATTCAATACCAATATGTCCGTTAATGAGACAACTACAGTAAATGAACTGTTGAGTTTATCTAAATAATGACATTCTGTTGAAAACTGTCATGTCCAGGGTCAAGGTGATCTCTGACGGGTGAACCAACTCACATCAGAGGGCTTCTGGGAGCCGGAGGCGGTGACAAGGAGCTGTCTCTGACATGAGAACGCCTGCTTCATCATGTCCGCCTGAGAGAGGGAGAGACAGAAAGATGAAAAGGTCCAGGTTTGGTTAACTGAATCGTACACATCCACCAATAAGCGTGACATGAGACCTGAGGAGCATTACTAGCCAACGTTTCCCTCTAGTGCAATTCAACTTACATGCTTCTGGACGTCGCCCCCTATCTGCTGGCTGAGGGTCATGTACTGGCCAACAGAGCCCGTGATGATGGCATCATAGGCCTCCACGTAAGCTGCCACGACTGCAAGGAATGGGTGGCAACGGGCAGAGATACCAATGTTTATACGATATGTTTGTTCTGCTTGTGAGTCATGTTCTAATTTTACCTCCATTATCTAAGACAAAACAAACGATGACAACTGGTACTGTGGAAGTTTCTTTAGCATTATTAGGACCAGGACTCGCAATTCAGTCTCAGTCTTTCCCTGACTTCTCGCATCTGTGTTTCTGTGAAAAAGGTTACAATATGAAATATCCTAAAAGGTTACCTCCAGAGCCTCCAGTAGAGCCTCCAGCAGAGCCACCGCCACCTCCACCGCCCGACACCGCCTCCAAACGACTCACAGCCACCTCCAGCCGCTGCACCAGACTTGCCAACGCCGCCATTCCTGGGGACAGACGACACATCAGCTGATGGGCTCAGTGGTCACTGCTCGTTTTACTATAAAAAGGTATCACAAGCGGTCGTTGACAGCAAGTGGTTTTGACTGTCTGAATCATGTCGGCTTTTCATTTAAAGTTGTGCATTAGTATGCCTACTTGTCTCGGTATGTTAGTCTGTCTTTTGTCATTCCGTTACTCATACATTGTCTATAAAAAAATAGGCAGCCTACTGCTATTTTGGCAATAAAAATCAGAGATCATGGCCATAGATACAACTGGACAGAGAACAACCAAAAGGGGGAAGACGAGTTGTAACTTTAACCAACCTAGTGGTTAAACAATGAGTACTGGAATGGGGTTGGGGACAAGACCTCCTGAGTACAGGTATGCAGGGAATAATACTGGCCTTCCTTCCCTGTCATTCCCATTATGCAACCTTCACCCGGGCCAGATTACATCAAAGCAACCACTCATAACTACACTGAACAAAAAATATAAAGCCTGTTGTCCCACTCTTCTTCAATGACTGTGTGAAGTTACTGGATATTGGCGGGAACTGAAACATGCTATCGTACACGTCGATCCAGAACATCCTAAACATGCTCAATGGGACCTGATGCATGTCTATGCTAATTGAACACAGCTAACTCTATACTCAACAACAGTCCTCTGTGTTGACAAAGTGGGAAGTGATAAGTGTTGTTAGAGCCTCTCTACTGTTGTGAAATGCCCTTGCAGGAGTGCAGACACACCCTATAGGCTGACATTGTGTAATAGAAACCGGATCCCCTTTTCATCGGACTGACTGTCTCAGGTACTGTCAGCTGAGTGGAAACACAGGCTTCATCCCATTAATGACAATGGATCCATGTCGCTCTATTCTCCTGGGATAATACCCTCACCATTCACTTTCCCAGAGCAAAGCAATGCTTGTGACACAAAACGCTACCAAATGATTCAATGGCTCTTGATTTGGTTAGAGATAAACATTTGTGTTCTGTATAGTGTACAGATGATCATTGATCACTCATAAACTGCACTTTCTGTATTTACTGACTGTATACAGTGCATTCGGAAAGTATTCAAACCCCTTGCGATATTACAGCCTTATTCTAAAATTGATTAAAATGCCCCCCCCCCCCCCCCCCCTCATCAATTTACACACAATACTCCATAATGAAAAAAGTGAACAGGTTTTTAGAAATGTTTGCACATTTAAAAATATAAACTGAAATACCTTATTTATATACACTACTGTTCAAAAGTTTAGGGTCACTTAGAAATGGCCGTGTTTTTGAAAGAAAAGCAACTTTTTTGTCCATTAAAATAACATTCAATTGATCAGAAATACAGTGTAAACATTGTTAATGTTGTAAAGGACTATTGTAGCTGGAAATGGCTGATTTTTATGGAATATCTACATAGGCGTAGAGGCTCATTATCAGCCACCGTCACTCCTGTGTTCCAATGGCACGTTGTGTTAGCTAATCCAAGTTTATCATTTTAAAAAGGCTAATTGATCAGTAGAAAACCCTTTTGCAATTATGTTAACACAGCTGGAAACTGTTGCTCTGATTAAAGAAGCAGTGAAACTGTCCTTTAGGCTAGTTGAGTATCCGGAGCATCAGCATTTGTGTGTTCGGTTACAGGTTCAAAATGGCTAGAAACAAAGAACTTTCTTCTGAAATACTTCAGTTTCTGGCCATTTTGTAATCAAACCCACAAATGCTGATGCGGCAGATACTCAACTAGTCTAAAGGTCAGTTTTATTGCTTATGTAAAATCAGTACAACAGTTTCCAGCTGTGCTAACAATTAAAAAAGTTTTCTAATGATCAATTAGCCTTTTAAAATTATAAACGTGGATTAGCTAACATAACGAGCCATTGGAACACAGGAGTGATGGTTGCTGATAATAGGCCTCCGTATGCCGATGTAGATATTCCATTAAAAAAGTGTCTACACTGTATTTCTAATCAATTTCATGTTATTTTAATGGACAAAAACAATTGCTTCTCTCTCAAAATCACAGAAATGTCTAAGTGACACCAAACTTTTGAACGGTAGTGTAAGTATTCAGACCCTTTGCTATGAGACTACAAATTGAGCTCAGGTGCATCCTGTTGCCATTGATTTTACTGTTTCTAGAACGATTAGAGTCCACCTGTGTTAAATTCAATTGATTGGACATGATTTTGAAAGGCACACACCTGTCTATATAAGGGCCCACACTTGACAGTGCATGTAGCGCGCCGAGACAGGATTGTGTCTAGGTACAGATCTGTGGAAGGGTATCAAAAAATGTCTGCAGCGTTTTTATTTAACTTTAATTGAAGTCCCCAAGAACACAGTGGCCTCCCATCATTCTTAAATGAGAGAAGTTTGGAACCACCAATACTCCTTCCTAGAGCTGGCCGCCCAGCCAAACTGAGCAATCTAGGGAGAAGGGCCTTGGTCAGGGAAGTGACCAAGAACCCGATGGTCACAGAGTTCCTCTGTGGAGCTGGGAGACCCTTCCAGAAGGATAACCATCTCTGCAGCACTCCAGCAACCAGGCATTTATGGTAGAGTGGCGAGATGGAAACCACTCCTCAGTAAAGGCACATGACCGCCCACATAAAGCACACATTTTTTTCAGACCATAAGAAACAGGATTCTCTGGTCTGATGAAACCAAGATTGAACTCTTTGGTCTAAATGCCAAGCGTCACGTCTGGAGGAAACCTGGCACCATCCCTACCGTGAAGCATGTTGGAGGCAGCAACATGCTGTGGGGATGTTTTTCAGCTACAGAGACTGGGAGACTAGTCAGGATCGAGGGAAAGACAAACGGAGCAAAGTAGATCCTTGATGAAAACCTGCTCCAGAGCAGACTGGGGCGAAGGTTCAGCTTCCAACAGGACAACGACCCTAAGCACACAGTCAAGACAACTCAGTGGCTTCGGGACAAGTCTCTAAATGTCGTGGAGTGGCCCAGCCAGAGCCCGATAAAACATTTCTGGAGACATGAAAATAGCTGTGTAGCGACGCTCCCCATCCAACCTGACAGATCGTGAGAGGATCTGCAGAGAAGAATGGGAGAAAATAGGTGTTCACAAATACAGGTGTGCCAAGCTTGCAGCGTCATACCCAAGAAGAGGCAAGGCTGTAATCGCTTCAACAAAGTACTGAGTAAAGGTTCTGAATAATTATGTAAATGTCTTTTACATTTTTTTTAAATATACATTTGCAAACATTTCTAAAAACCTGTTATTGCTTTGTCATTATGGGGTATTGTGTGTAGATTGAGGAATAAACACAATTTAATCAATTTTAGAATGCTGTAACGTAAATGTGGAAAAAGTCAAGGGGTCTGAATACTTTCCGAATGCACTGTATATCATTTGCCCATCTTTGAATGTGTTATGTATGCAGAACCGCAACCAAACTTTCCCCATGTGCATAATAAAGTAATCTTATCTTGTCAAATTTGGTATCCGTGCATACCCTTGACCTAAATGTATGGGCTAGGCATTGTGCTTGTAAAAAAGTATCTTCAAGGGCTGGTGGACCTGGAGTCCAATTTATTTTACTTCCGTGCAATGACTCAACCTAGGCCTGCTGCTGTGGTTAAAGCAGGGTAGGGTGGGTCAACTTGTGTTGCTTATATGGACAGTTAGGAAACAGTGCTTAAAGTGCACATGGAAAGTAGGAAGAAGACATCTTCTAATTGCCTAATTGCGCACTGCAGCTACGGACGGTTGGAAGTCCTCCAAGTGATGAGCACCTGGAAACTAGCCTGTCCAAGGAAAATACATCTGCAGGTTTCAAGAGCGTTCTATTATTCAAGGGACCATTGGCAATAACACATGGTTTCACTTTTCAGCATAGATATCAGACCCTGTGAATGCGGGATTTTAGTATGTTACACAATTTCTCCAACACACTCGGTAGACGTGCGTTCAGACATACTAGGGAGAAGGCGTTTAGGCGCAGTCTGTCTGCGGTCAAGGATTACATGAAAAAAAAAAAAAAACTTTTCTGCTTTAGTAATTAAATTATGGCAAATATACGCCGGCGTCTTGCGCCTACCGGTATCCAGAGTCATACACACCGTTTGGGCTAGACAATGTTCCATCAAGCTATCATGGCTAGCTAGCTTGCGAAGCACCGCTAATCTTCACAAGCCGATGATAATGAGATTGGGAGTCGGCCGAGGTAGCTATCTATAGTTAGCCTATGCTAGGTAGCTAGCTGGAAACAATGAAATAGCTAACGTTAGCTGTGGCGTATTCATTATGCAGATTTTGTTGCAAAACCTTAATTAAAAGGAAGCAAACCGAACGAAACGGGATTTGAAACCTGAATTTGTCCCAATAGAAACTCTCGGTTTACTCTTTGGTTCTTAAACCGTAACGTAAACGGTTTCCGTAATGTATACTTACAACACCCTGTTCTGACAGTAAGAGTATGGGTTGGTTAACAACAACCTCTAACGATTTAGCTAGTCAGCTCGATCCCCTCCCTGTCTTTCGGCATTCCTGTATTTTAATGCATACCCCTCTCTTGTAGTGTTGCACACTAGTCTGCGAAAATAAATAACTACACATTTGGGTTGAGTCGTTTTAACATACTGAAATTCACAACACTATTCCAATAATGCATCATGGAATAATGTCTAGCTAATACAATTTGACATCAAGAAAGCAATCATAATGTTAAATCATAACGATAATTTCGGAACGATTCCTTCATGCAACGAGGGCGCATTATGACATGGACTATTATGCACCTAAAACAATTTATAGAGGAATAATATAAAGCAGCATAGTCCCACAGAGTAACAAAACCTCATCCTTACCTGCTAAATTGGACAAGCACTGATTAGGTCTTTAAATCACGGTCAATTGTGTGTAGGAGCTAGCAGACTTACTGCTCTGCCTATTCTTCCAGTATAAAACAGACAGTACAGTATGAAGATGGGCTAAAACTGCTTCTCCAATAGAAATCCCCGATCACGCTTGTAGGCGATGTCATGGCGACGTTGGCTAGCTAAGCTCATGCGCAGAAACACGTCATCGGGTCTAACGGTCGTCTCGTGTCAAACTGCGCACGTGCAAGCCGTCAAAATCAAAGGCATTCCTTCGATATAAAATAGTTTTTAACGAAAATGAAAACGTGTCAGTTTGACACTTTCACACGGTTGGAGTAATAATATGTGCAACTACTTAAGACATTGGCTTGAAATCTAAGTTGTGCTTTTAGATTTCGACAAAATTAACAACTAAGGAAGAATTGTTCCCTTCTCTCGTTGACTTCTCAAACCCAAAACCCCGACCCTGCTCTGTTTGGTCTGTAACGCACGCGTTCCCGAAAGTCTCTCGATGTTGCGCCTCTGGGTTTAGAAACTCTGTGGAATGATTGTGGACGTTCCCAGTTGTCACCGCGCGGAGTTTCCGCTCTTATTCGCGCAACAATTCCTTTCCCTTATAAGGATAAGAGAGAGAGAGAGTGCAGATACATGAAATAGAACACAACAAACATTATTCCTCATCTTCAGAAATAAAAATGTCATCCCATTCTCTGGTCTCAATTGCAATGTATCTGTCATTGTTCGAAACACAGTATGGCCCCATCACTGTTATAAATTGCTTATAACGTCATACTGTGGGTGTGTTCGTAAATTCGCTCTGGCTATCTACTCCGATTAAGAGCACTTTCGTCTGAGTGTGCCAGAGGGCAGAATAACTGATGAATGTACAAACGCTCAACACCCGTTGAATATGGCCGGTGTCAGTAAACGTCGGCAAAAAAGCATCATAAAATTGTTGACAGCAGCACAGTTACAGTCACCAAAGCTCTGGATAACATAAAAATAGCCTAACCAGCTCTGCTAGGGCGAGTGTCTGGAAGCAGCTAACCAACGTTAATTAGCCAGTTAGCTTGGGTGATTGACTGCCGTTCAGGTCACAACGCTCGGATCAACCCTACTCCTCCGCCAAAGCGTCCAGTGCACGCTCTGAATTTACCAACAGACAATCTGACAACACCCTGAATTTACGAAAGCACCGAGCACACTCTTACACTCCAGATATATCCCTGTATATCAGCATCTGGTAGTAGGGTAGGCCTACTGATGTGACTTCTATACTCACTACCCCTCATCCTCACCACAATTCACAGTCAGCACAATTTTGGGCCAGTTTTGACTACCTATGTAATGGAGGTGATTCAGTCAACCACACTGGCTTGATGAGTGATCTTACTAGTGAGACCTAAATGCTTGCGTAAGCTCCGCGGCCCAAAGCAATGTCTAGCCTTCATTTCAGTGGGCTAACAGTCTTGTGGTGTACAGACAGAATTCAAACCTAGATAGTCACATTGGTGCATTGACCGGGATTCAGTCAATTGATGCAGCCTATCACGGGGTCAATGTGGAGAGGAGGCCTGCAGTGTGATGCCCAACCTTTAAACTTGAAGAGGTCAGATCTAAGCTCAGAAGGCATCAAGATAATCAGCTTCATTTTCAAATGTTTTTTTTATTGGCCAACAGTCTTGGTGAACCCAGGTTCAAACCCAGACACCAGCATATAGATCCCCACTGCCCTTCTCACCTTAGGCTGCCATAACAACCAGTAAATATATTTTATCAGTATCACAGCCAGTCACATGAGTGAATGACTGCCATCAATTAACTGATTTGCTTGGTGTTAGTAGTTTCATAGGTTGCAATAAATGGGTTAATACACATCATTGGTTGCAAGTAGTCTCTTAAATCAAAACAAGTCAAATCAAATAGTTGAACACAGCGTTCCCCCCTAATTCTTGTCTGAACGCATCTCTGTTGTGTAGCTGTTTCAGGTTTATGGGATAACAAGACACACCGATCCAACTGAAACAACGGCAGTGTTTAGAAGTATTAGCGACAGACTGGCTGATCTAGAAATCACCTTGCATCCAAATAACAGTGATCAGAGACTGTCGAATTGATACTTTCAAGTACCAATTTGGTTGTTAGCCCACCCACTCCAAATCTCTGATGGGAGTTAGATTTAAAGGCATGCTCTGGAACTTTGGCAACTACCAAGTCTTTTTCACTCTTCATTTTTGGGGCTCATGAGCGCTACTTTCAGAACTACTGGCTAAAAAAGCATACAAAAGTACCAGAGAATCTCGAACTCTCAATCTCATTACGGAGTGGGTATTGGAAGCCCATTAGGTCAACACTCAGTGGTGTGATGATTAAACAGACATACAAACTGCACCCTGTCTAGTCTATGGAGAGATCAATGTCAAGCAGGCGGAATAACATTAACGAGACCACAGGCGGCCAACGTCTCAGATGGCTTCATCTCATCATTTAGTGTTATGAAGCACTAAAGGGGAACCACCGTCAGTAATGGTCAGCCATAAAAGAGAATGTGAAGTCTGTAAGTGGCAATAGAATAGATAGCTGTGCGGCAGTGTTTTCTCAACGGTTCACAGTTGGCCTCTCCTTGGTCAGAGAGCTAAAGACATGTTTAGACTTTTGCAGATGTTTTAGATTAGCCATAGCTTTAACGACTTTGGGAGTCTTGATACAAAAATAAAAGGTGGACAAAGTAAAACATATTTGATTTTAATTTACAGATAATCCAGTTTAATAAGGTCTGGTCACATAGTGAGGAGAATCCTTCACTAAAATGACTGTTATTTAACAATGAAATGAACACAGAATCCCTTTCATTTCGTGGCTGCGCCCTCTCTGCTGCCACAGTGGACTCCCAGAATGCTGCCAATTTTTCATAAAAATGTGCTCGACTAGCGCATTGGAGGAATAGCATGAGATGACTTTGCACTGAGAAAGGTTTGGTAAAGAAATGATTGCTTATTTCACAGAGCGTTCCTCCGATTAGATCGGGGGGCTTTCCATTTAAACATTCAACAACCAAAAAAAATAATGTCTAAAGTCAGACTTGAAGGGTCAGGTTCACAGTAATCTTCATGCAAAGTGACAACACCACTCAAGTTTGGAGGAGGTACAATGGAGAATCCCACCGCTCTGTATCTACGGCTGAACTGAATAAATTGCTAATCTGATCAATGTGTATGAATCAGCACTTGTTCAGTTAGCAGCCTGTGAGAGCAGTGGAGATGCAGACAGACGTAGCCACGGTGAGCGTGAAAAACAAAGTGCGTCAGGATCAAAATGGTCAGCCAAAACAAATCTTAAAAACAAACAAGACCGTAAGTGGTCTTCCAGGTTCGAACAGTCGTTAGTATCCGAGGTGAGTAGAAAGCATTGCCCCTTTCTTCCCCATGTGTCATTGGTGTCTTCATCATCATCTCCCAGTAATAGGGGTGGGGGCGTCAATGTTGTGTAGTCCAGTGTGTTCATACAGTATGAGGCATGGCTCTCGAAAAACAGCATTTCCCAGGATCCTCTGAATAGCATGGCTGACAGCAACAAAAGCAGTTTCGACTCTCAATGCTGGTTAAGTGTCAAACACACAACTCTTTTCTGAAACAACGTTTTGGCACAATTACCACAAGAGCACATATTTCAATTTTGAGACACATTCAGGCACACACAACATGGATAACTCATGCAGACCTAACCACCATTCAAACATGAATACATACCACAACTGCTCTCTCATGCACAGATATCTAGATTTGTTTTCATCTAGACAAGTCACTTGTCAACCATTTTGTAACCTGTCAGAGTAGAGTAGGAACATTCAGGCTAGTCTTCACTAGCAGTCTCCCGTTTTCTCCTGGGGGGTGGAGGGGTACTTTCTCAGTGTGTCCCCCCCCCCAAATCTTTCCTTTAAATGGTCTTTCCTTCTCAGAGGTTAAACATAATTTCGTTAATCTTGGCTCAGTGTGGGCGCAGGGAAGTTTAAATACGGGGGTGTGTGGGTGGGAGGCTTGACCCTGTGCCCAACAGGGTTTTCTCTCATTCTCCAGGACCCATATGTCTTGAGTGTCCTATGGGTGGAGAGGTGTCCAGCTTGTGTGGTGGAGAAGAGTGAAAGAGAGTGGGTGGTGAGGGATTAGGGGTGGGGAGGGGTGTTCCACCACCCTCTGTTGCTATAGCAGCTCCTCTCTTTGCTTTTTGTTCCTGGTGGGGCCCTGGCCGTTTTCCAGGGTGCCGTTGTGGGGTCGGAGGAGGTGTCCTCGTTCCCTGTCTGTCCATGGGACCCCTCCTTGGCCGTCGTCACTGTCCAAGTCTGAGTCAGAGCGCATGAGGGCTGAGGACGAGGGGGCGGGGGCCGGCTTCATTCGGCCTGGTGGGGGTGAAAGGGAAAGGAATAGGAATGTGCTGTTTTCAACATATTCCAAGATAATAAGGCACAGAGGCTATGTAAAGTGTGTGTGTTACCAGCTCGGGGTGGGTGTAGCTCCAGGCCGTCCTGCTCTTCGCCATTAAGCATCTTATAGCGGCTTTTGCTCTTGTGGCGCATTTTACCCTTTCGCCTGTTCAAAACACACAGTCCTGTCAGTCTGCTTATTCCACATTACTGGATGGACAACAAGCACGTATATAAAACAGAGTAGCACGCCATGCAATGTAAACAAAGCAACATAATATTAATGTACAAAAATGTCAAACTCAAATGTTAGTGGCACTCTTACCCGCGGCAACAACACACCATTCCCCAGACAAAGGTCGCGATGGCAACCACGATCATGAAGGATGCTATGGTCACATACAGCACACTCCATTCTGAAAGAGAGAGGGTCAATACAAGTCGCAGGTTGTCAGAATGAGAAAGTGGAAACTCAGCACTTGATATTTCCATTACGTTGCTTTCCACTGTGTATCATACTCGGAAGTAAATTCATGCAGTCACATGAGTCTTCACAGTATCCTAATGTATAATGTCATCATCTTCAATTTCACGAGTGTCCACTCCGCTCCTCACCACAGTTGCTCTCTTGGTCCCACAGCTGTCCTTTGATAAAATTCTCCATCCAGAAGGGGTGGCAGACACAGGTCCGCGTGAATGAGTCGCAATCCCCGTGACTGGAGCAGTTCAGCTGGCAGACTGCAAGGGGAAGAGAGACGTTAACAGACGTGAACTTCGAATTCCGTCAGGCCACAGGTTTTCTAGAGTCTTCTTGACATCTTCTTGGTCAAAGACGACAATCGTATCCTAACTGTCTTTTAAGACTAGTCTATCTAACCTGGAGATGAATAAAACAAATATATTAAGACAAACTTGAAGTTGTAAGTTAAAAAGAGAGGTAAGGGTAAGTCAAAATAAACTAAAATTGCCCATACTTTAAATATCACAAATGTAAAAACAATATTTAAAAAAAATACGTATTTCATTCATAGAGCATGTTTAATTTCACAGCAAACTCTCAATAAGTGCTTGTCATGTAAATGAACTAAGTCTCAATTCATTAGTCCTAATACATTTCTCCATCCATGTCATGCTTTTCTCTTGTCACGTGTCTGGATACTCACTGACTGTGTCCACCCGCCGTGCCTTGAAGATGAGGAAGTCGTTCTTCTGTTTGCGTAGCTTGTTGCGCAGCCCCAGAGCCACACTGTGACCGGACAGTGGGGGGCGACCCGGACCCCCAGACACCAAGAACACCAGTCGAGTACTGAGAGGAGAGGAATGGAGATGGGAGGAAATTAATAGATTCCCACAACCAGCCTAATTACGAATAATTCTTAGTAATTATAAACATTGCCTCCTAGTTTTGTAACAAAGAATCTCTCATAAGTGTGGTAACAAAGTTACACATTGTAAACGTGGCAATTTTTAAAATTTAAATTACACATTGTTCAAAACAACACATGCTAAAACGTGTACAAGAAAGAGTATGTCAGAGAAAGAGTGAATTCCTGTGTTCTTGCACTTACATTGCAATTAAGTAACTTACTGTGCCAATAAAGTCGAGTGAGTTGAAATGAAGAGACCCGAAACATAGAGGAAAGGAGCTGACCTGTGCTCGTTGAAGGCGCTGACCTCCCGTACGATGATGTCACTGTCGAGCACGCCCAGTAGCACGCCCACCTGTCTGAGCAGCATGTCTCTCTGGCGGTGGGACACCTGGGACACAGACACCTCCAGCACCAGCTCCACCAGGTCACGCTGCCACACATCTGACAGGAGAGAGAGGGCAGAGGACAGAGTGAGGGAGAGGAAGACATTGGGATAATGATAGTGTGTGTAGGACCCATTTCTGCTGTGCTTGTGTGTGTTATCCATATAGTATTTCTCCTACTTCCCATAGATCTGAATGGATTGGGTGGGAGGAATATAATGGAAAATAAACTTAGTGTATCAACAGGCTAGTTGTAGCTATAGCCACATCCATTTGATTCTTTCAGACCAAGTGTCGAGGGGTTGATTTTGGGGCTGTGTTTGTAGTCCATAAGGAGCCCACTGACCCGGTTTGACCTCTACAGTCCCTCTGTCTGAGCTGCTCTGGCCCTTGCTGTCTGTCACAGTCAGAGTGAAGCTGTACTTTCCCTCCACCAGGTTAGTGAGAAACAGCACCGCCTGGTGGTCAGAGTTGTTCAGTACGTCCTGGGGGACAAAGACAACACAACTCTTCAGACAAGATGCATTTGATTTGTATTTGATCAATTACAAAGATATTTTGTCTTATGTTGATGACACATTTCTTAATTCAAAGACGTTGAAGACATTGAATTATGTTATAATTGCAGAACGTTGTATTTTCGAGCTGCATGCAATGGCCTACACTACTGCAAAAAGAAAAGTGGAAAAACGGGTCTGACCAGAACACATACTTGTTCAAAATATTTCCAGTAGGTCATTGTACGCAAATACTATTAAGTAGAATGTTTATCATGAGAAATGCAAGAGCAGATTGCATTTGATCATAATGCTTTTACCTAATACAACAATGAAGAGGGAAATGTATGCTACATTGTACATTTTCTGTTGACTTACTATAGGTACATTGTATGTTTGCCACAGCTCCCCTAGCACTTAATAATATTTTCTGTAAATATTTCTGTTATCCGTTATAGTACCACGGAGTGGACTCTCTCTCACCCCTGCTGCAGGACTACTGTCGTCACGGGTCCACAAGTAGCCGACTCCACCCTTGTCGTCTGTGGAGTGGGAGCCGTCCAGGGCTGCAGTCCGCAGGGGCAGAGAGATGGCCGGCCTGGACTGGACATGGGCTACTGGGGGTTGGTCTAACTCTGGTAAAGAGAAGACCAGACACTTTTAAAGGATATTGCCGTGCCAAAGAGTATTCTGAAATACTCCGTATGCTGTTTCTCTCCATGCACCTGGTAATAATATAGGTGTGTGAGTTATGCTTCAGTTATACTTCAAAGGGGTTTTGAATAGTTGAGTGCTTCTCGTGTGAGACCTCGTCTAGCCTGTTTCTGAAAGCTTCAGAGAGTTCCATCTCTGACACATTTCTTTGTCGGCAATTCTACATTAAATAAAGTTTCAAGTTTTTAATGTCACAAGTATAGTGAAATGCCTTTCTTGCAAACTCAAATAATAACTGTGTTTGTCTGGTAAAAACTAATCTCAGCACCCAGAAATAAATCAGAGGCTAAGGAAAAACCTACTCTTACGAAATCAGGAAAGAGAATTTAAACAAAACCACACACACACAATGGGAAAATTACCCTCTCGGACGATGACCGTGACCGTGTCGGTGCTCGCCAGCTTCCTCTCGTCCGTCACGGTCAGACTGAACTCGTACTCGCCCACCTGCAGCCCCGTCACCGTGGCAACGGCGCCATCGGCGTTCTCGATCTTCACTCCGTCCGGACCCCTGAGAGACAGACAGACAGACCATCACAGAGTGGAGAAACAGCAGTTCCACTCTCCGCTGTCAGCACATAGCGCTGAACTGGGCCATACATCATGAGAGATGGAATAGAAGAGAGCTCCAAAGAGTCTTCTCCCACTCAACATATTGCCTCTGTGAGTTGAACCAAGTGTCAATCTCATATACAGAGAACAGCGAGTGTGTCATTTGCCAAAGGGTGCTCTGTGTTTATTCGGGAGTGTATGTGAGTGTGTACGTGAGCGAAAGTGAGCATGAATGTGGTTGAGTGCGTGTGCGTCTATGTGCATTTTGGGTGGATGGGTGGGTGGGTCTGTCTGGTCTGGTCTGGTCTGGTCGTCTGTCTGGTCTGGTCTGGTCGTCTGTCTGTCTGGTCTGGTCGTCAGTCTGTCTGGTCTGGTCGTCAGTCTGTCTGGTCTGTCTGTCTGTCTGTGAATACTGACTTGTTCTGTTTCCAGTGATAGGTGGAGATATTCTGGTCGTCTGTCTGTCTGTCTGGTCTGGTCGTCTGTCTGTCTGTCTGTCTGGTCTGGTCGTCTGTCTGTCTGTCTGTGAATACTGACTTGCTCTGTTTCCAGTGGTAGGTGGAGGGAGATATTCTGGTCGTCTGTCTGTCTGTCTGTCTGGTCTGGTCGTCTGTCTGTCTGGTCTGTCTGTCTGTGAATACTGACTTGTTCTGTTTCCAGTGGTAGGTGGAGATATTCTGGTCGTCCGTGCTCTTGCTGCCGTCCAGAGTGGTGCGGTCCACAGGTAGGGTCAGCTCCTTCTCTGGACCGGCGTCTGCTACTGGGGGCTTATTGTTCTCTGAGGAGGATGGAACACAAGCAGGCTCAGGAGAACATAGATTTTGGTGACATGCTGGGAGGACAATATCCATATAGAAGTGTATTTTTACGTACAGAATCGTGCTAGTTTTGCCTGTCTCTATTCTCAATGTATGTTTCATCAAGGGTAAACCAACATCCATTCAGATATGTTATATAATAGCAAAGAATTAGAGAAAATATGTGTGGCTTATTTCATGTAAATCAGGCATGATATTCACGCAACTGCAAGATCACACAAGGGAGCTAACAGCATTTTCCATTCATTTCTCTTGATGCTATTCCCAATGTAAGCCTCAACAAGGTTAAGCCAACACACATTCGGATAAGTGACACAATAGCATTGGTGTTGACATTAGCCATAGACACACATGATACATATGCTGCTGGCTTACCTGGCTGGACGATAACAGTGACCTGTGCCGTGTCCTGCTGTCCGGCTGTGTCTGTGACAGTGAGCTGGAAGGTGTAGTCTCCTTCCTGCATGGCAGACAGCTGCAGAGCGGGAGTCCGGACGCCCTATCGAACGAAGAGAATGCTATCAAGATGGCAGAGAAGAAATGTCCACCTTCAAAACAACAATTGCCACAATAAGGCTATCATGAAAATAAAGTGAAAATTAAATAATAATAAAAAAGACAGAATCCCCTTGATTGCTAAGACAGGCCCTGTGCATGGTCTCTGACAAACTGAAGCTTCCCCTGGTGCTCCTCTCTCACCTGCATCTCCACCACCTTGCCCTTGCTCTCGGGGCTGAGCGACCACTCGTAGGCCAGCGGCTCGTGGTCGTCCGTGCTCTGGTTGCCATGTAGTGTGACAGCGTTGCGCGGGAGCGTGATGACCTGGTTGGGCCCGGCGTTGGCCACCGGCCGGTAGTCCACGGCCTTGTTGACCGACAGCGTGGCCTGGGTGGAGCTCTGGGCCCCGTCCGAGTCCGTAACAGTCAGACTAAAGGGGAGAAAATAGGGGACGGATAAAAACTACAAACTCAAAAACACACCAACTCATTTGTTTGGAGGTGAAGTAAAAAGGTGTGATATTGAAGGATGCGGGAGGACGGTTTTGATTGAATACTTACGCTAAATTCTAAACCAACCCCTAATCTCTAACTAGTTGGTACTGTGCCAGGCATGTGTAAATCTGAGATGCTAATCTGAGTACCGTGCGGGAAGGTCCAGTTTATGACAGATAGACAAATTCCTAACGTCCTCCTTGCTTCTAAGACCCACAGTAGCCTTCACCTACGGCTGAAATTGGGAGAGGGGGTGAGGGGCGTGGGCGAATGCATGTGATATGGTATAACGAAAACATCTGAAGTAAGAGATAGAAGGGGAATACAAGGTAGAGCATGCCCATAGGGACAAAATAGAAAGAAGTACCTCAAGGAATATAAAGCAATATGTAGAGAATATACAAGATGACGCATTGCCCATTGAGAAGACAAGGTAACAGTGCCTGAATGTGTAGTTCCCTGGGACCAGGCCGGTGAGGGTGAGGATTTGGGTGTCTGCAGAGACCTTCTCCTCTCTCAGCGGGCCCTTCACCTCCTCCCAGTGCCACGCCACCACCTTGTCATCGTCTGTGCTCTCTGAGGGACCGCACACAGCGAGAGGAGGAAGACAGGACAGGAAGAAGAGGGGAAAAGAACTGGTTAAATGTATAGGCCACCCTGCCTATATTTTTGCCCCGGTCTCAACCCTGACTACTAAAGTTTGTCTTCCATTGTTTTATGTAAGGTGATAATGTAAAAACTGCCCAGGGTGTTGTTTGGAGGACCTTTGCACCAAGCTAAAGATCAACATTAGTATTCTAGGGCAAATACCAGTTCTTGACCTAAAATGGTCAAGCTATAATTTCAATGTACGCTAGTAGAGCTATAATCTAAATAAGGGCACCATTGACCAAATCTGTCTTTTTTTGTCATGAAACAACTAGACAAGATGCAACATAAAACGCCTTTTGACATCATCAACAGATGGTGCAATTCTAGTTTATATGATTTGATTGAGACCAAAAAGCCAGGTGTACTCACGGCTGCCGTCGATCACGGTGGAGCTGGTTGGCAAGGATATCTCCTGGAACTTTGGGGAAACCACAGCGACGGGGAGCTTGTTTACCCGTGGCTCTGTGAAGTGGAAGAGGTTAGCTAATTGGCTGAATGGTACAGCTGGGTTGTGTTCATTAGCGAACGCGTAGCAAAACATTGTTGCAATGGAAAACTAAAATGAGCATTTCTTATTGGACAACTCCAGGTAATCCATCCCTGTTTCAGTCTGTTATCTTCCATTTGGTTCGAATGAACATGACCCAGGTATGAGTCATTGTCGACAGTTCTTTATTAGCCCATTAATGGGAGAGTCAGGGGAGGTGCCCTTTAATATGTTACAGTTTGCACGTTCCTACTAATGAGCATATCAAACACAGTCAATACGAGTCATGTTAGTTTAACCCCCACCGGGTTTGACTGTGACGTTGACATAGCCCTCTCCGTGTGCTCCGTCACCATCCACGGTCACCTCAAACTCATACAGTCCCACCGTCAGCTGAACACAGGAACAAGAGCCAGAGAAAGGTTGAATTAGAGCGAATACTATAGGAATTGTTTCTCATAGTATTACTGTACTGTATAAATGGCTCTAGTCACAAATTCAATTTCAGTTAAGCGGCCAGGGTTTGAACAGAGAGAGAGAGAGAGAGAGAGAGAGATAACGGTTGAACTAATTCAAGGAGCTGCACCTTGCTGAGTTTGAGCGTCTCGCTGTGTTTCCCCTCCATCTCTCCACTGTAGTCTTTGGGGTGAGTCCTCAAGAGCCAGTCAAATGCATAGTCGGTCCCTTTCGAGAAGTGAGAAAGAGAGAGGGGCGAGTCAAAGCCGAGGATTTAAGCGACGAGGAATGACCTGCAGGGATACGGAGCTAGCCTTAGTACCAGGCTGTTTTCTGCAGGAGCTCTCCTCTTTGTCATCGTCATGCCAACTTCAACAGATAAGCGTATGTAGAATTAGGGGTGAGACGTGGACTACAGAGGGTGTGTATAATACAGGTGTATGATACAGTAAAACAAAGTGATAAGGCAGGTAGGTTGAGTAGTCGTACCTGGCTGGGGCGCTGGCACCACAAAGGCGTTGAGTTCTACCTCGTTGCGCGGCAGCGTGACCTCCACACTCTCGCCTGCCGACACCACCAATTCCCGGACTGTCATGGAAACCAGAGGCATGACATGGACTAAAATGGAAGACGGAGCAACTGAAACAGCAGTTAATTCAAAGTAGACAGAAATCTGCAGCAGGTGCCAGTTTTTGAGCGGGAGTAGATGTTTAGGGCAAATGCTTTACCTGCCATGAATACATACCTCAACACATACATTTTGTGATTAGTATCTTATTAACCCAAAAGTTGCCGAGGGTGGGTTTTGAGGAATACTAAGTCAAGATTTCCGTGTCCACTGCCTTACCAGCCTGGGTTGGTGATGTAGTGATTGTAGGAGCATTAGCGGGAAGCACAGAGCTGCTGTTGGAAGATGCTGGGCCTATGGTGTCCTCTGATTTAGAGTTCTGCTGTGAGGGTGATGGCGCTTCTCCACTTCCATCAGTTAGCTGGCTGTGATTCTTATCAGATGTTTGAGGGAAAGCTCCTCCGCTGGTGCCGCCGACTGTTGGAGCCGGAAGCTCTTCATCCTTGGAAACTCCCTGCCAAGACATGGATGTACTTCAGATGAGAATGGAAAGAGGACTAAAGGCATTGGCTACATTGTACAGGCTTCAATAGCCTTCACGACGTCAACCACTGCAGTTAAGAGATTGCATGATATTCAATAACACACAAGTCAGGGAAATAAGGTTGTCATGCATGTAGAAATGTATATGAAGTTATTTAGTATGTGCATTCATCTACTCTGTCCCAGTGATCCTGGAGAGAAGAATGGAGGTAAACCGTCATTTATGACTCAACTACAGAACAGTAACTTTCCATTGACTCACAGTGCTAGAACGTTTGTGGTCCGACCCATGTTTCTGGCTTACGGCCTCACTTCCCTTTCCTGTTTGTGCCCGCCTGAGCCTTCTCCTCCGAGCTGTGGTGGTGCCCTTTGAAAATAGCTGTAGGAGCCCCAGGGACTCAATGTGGGGCTGGGGGAGAGATGTGACTTCACAGACTCCTCTGTTGGAGCAGTTTAGCAGCACACAGTGCCCCCCCAGGCTCCAGACGGCGCTGCAGGCTGGCTCAAGGCAGCAGGAGTCCCAGCAGCTGGCGCTGCCCCTCCCCACGGCCAGGGGACGCCAGCCTAAATCGACCACGCTGCTCCAGTGGATCCCCAACACTCCCCCCGTCACCCTGCAGATCTCAGCAGATACACCTGGAGAGAGAAAGAGAGTTGTTACAGTGTGTGTATAAAGAGGATGTGATCAGTGCCATCTGGGTCAAGGATGGGTAATTTCAGATACGTGGGCCCCTAAGTGTGTTGCTTTTAGTTCCTTCTTGCTTAGCGCTGGGAAGCCAGTTCCATGCAGTCAGAGCAATCAGTGACACTAATGTGCTAGGCAGATGAGAAAAGCAGGTGACACTGGTTTTGCGCCCCACAGATTTAAGGCATGGATGTTGCATTTTTTTAACAATACCATTTTTAACTGGAAACAAGCGTTTAGCTTACTATGTTATCTTTCTATAGCCATATGTACCTTGCAAACGCAATTTCTTAACATACAGTAACACTCCAGACACGCATGAAGCTCAACTGCTCAACCAAGTCACAGCGGTAAAAGGGAAATGAGGCCTTTCCCTGACAAAAGACAGAGATTAGGTTACATTATCACCAAGGTCAAAAGTCCTATCACCAGGGGCTCAAGAACATAAACAAACAGGCAGTATACAGAAAATATCCAAGCCCTGAAGCAAGCTTCCAGAAAACTGGAGTGGAAATGGTGCTCCACCAAACCGGAAGTCTTCTGACTAGCTTGGAAAGACAGGACCATGCAATATCGAAGAGCCCCTGCGGCTGCTCGATCAGCCTTCTTTCCCAACCTGATTGAGGAGAATACAAACAATCCAAAAATTGCAGTATCCCCCAAGAGAGGACGGCCTTCAATTCAACAGTGATGGATTCTTGAACTTCTGAGATGAAAAGATCATGACCATCAGAAAGCCAATAATGGACTCCTCTTTGAATCTGTGTCTTTCTCCAAAACTTAGTTGTCCTGAGTCTAAACAGAACTGCCCGCACCTAAGATAAATGGAGACATTCAAGGTTATTAATCCGGTATCTCTCGAAACATTCACAAAAATAGTCATGGCCTCTAAACCTTCCAGCTACATACTGGACCCTATTCCAACTAAACTACTGAAAGAGCAGCTTCCTGTGCTTGGGCCTCCTATGTTGAACATAATATATGGCTCTCTATCCACCAGATATGTACCAAACTCAATAAAAGTCGCAGTAATAAAGCCTCTCTTGATAAAGCCAAACCTTGACCCAGAAAATGTAAAAAACTTTTACAAAATCGGCCTGTATCGTGGAATCTCCCATTCCTCTCCAATATATATATGTTTTTAATTAAAAGCTGTTGCATGGCAACTCACTGCCTTCCTGAAGACAAATAATGTATTCGAAATGCTCCAGTCTGGTTTTAGACCGCATCATAGTTCTGAGACGGCACTCGTGAAAGTGGTAAATGACCTTTTGATGACGTCAGACCAAGGCTCTGCGTCTGTCCAAAACCTAAGTGCTGCATTTGACACCGTCAATCACCACATTCTTTCGTAAAAAGTTTGGGGTCACTTAGAAATGTCCTTGTTTTCGAAAGTAAAGCAACTATTTGTCTATTAAAATAACATCAAATTGATCAGAAGTAGAGTGTAGACATTGTTAATGACTATTGTAGTTGGAAACGATTGATCTTTAATGGAATATCTACATTAGGCGTACAGAGGCCCATTATCAGCAACCTTCACTCCTGTGTTCCAATGGCACGTTGTGTTAGCTCATCCAAGTTTGTCATTTTAAAAGGCAAATTGATCATTAGAAAACCCTTTTGCAATTATGTTAGCACAGCTGAAGACTGTTTCTCTGATTAAAGCAGCAATAAAACTGGCCTTCTTTAGACTAGTTGAGTATCTGGAGCATCAGCATTTGAGGGTTTGATTACAGGCTCAAAAAGGCCAGAAACAAAGATCTTTCTTCTGAAACTCATCAGTCTATTCTTGTTCTGAGAAATGAAGGCTATTCCTTGCGAGAAATTGCCACGAAACTGAAGACCTCGTACAACACTGTGTACTACTTCCTTCACAGAACAGCGCACATTGGCGCTAACCAGAATAGAAAGAGGAGTGGGAGGCCCCGGTGCACAACTGAGCAAGAGGACAAGTACGTTGTAGTGTCTAGTTTGAGAAACAGATGCCTCACAGGTCCTCAACTGGCAGCTTCATGAAATAGTACCCGCAAAACACCAGTCTCAAAGTCAACAGTGACTAGGTGACTCTGGGATGCTGGCCTTCTAGGGTATCGTTGGATGGGGCCAAAGTGTCCCCCGACCCGTCTATCTCCCTCTCGACCTCTCTCGACCTCGTGTGTGGGCTGTGCTTTGGCAAAGTGGGTGGGGTTATATCCTGCCTGGTTGGCCCTGTCCGGGGGTATTGTCGGACAGGGTCACAGTGTCCCCCCATCTATCTGTCTCTCTCTCTACCTCACTTTAAGGGCTCTATTGAAAGTGAAATCAAATAAAATAAATTACAGCAAACATTACACTCACAGAAGTTACAAAATAATAAAATACATTTCAAATGTCATATTATATGCAGATAGGTAAAATACAAAAGGGCAAATAAATAGCAAAAATATGGATTGTATTTACAATGGTGTTTGTGTTTCACTGGTTGCCCTTTTCTTGTGGCAGCAGGTCACAAATCTTGCTGCTGCGATGGCACACTGTGGTATTTCACCCAATAGATATGGGACTTCATCAAAATCAGTTTGCTGTTTTCAAATTCTTTGTGGGTCTGTGTAGTCTGAGGGAAATATGTGACTCTAATATGGTGATACATTTGGCAGGAGGTTAGGAAGTGCAGCACAGTTTCCACCTCATTTTGTGGATAGTGTGCACATAACCTGTCTTCTCCTGAGAGCCATGTCTGCCTACAAAGGCCTTTCTCAATAGCAAGTCTATGCTCACTGAGTCTGTACATACTCAAAGCGTTCCTTAAGTTTGAGTCAGTCACAGTTGTCAGGTTTACTCTCTGTTTGGGGCCAAATAGCATTCTAGCATGCTCTGTTTGCCCCAATTTGTGAATTATTGGTTGGTGAGCAGACCCCAGACCACAACCATAAAGGGCAATGGGTTCTGTAATTGATTCAAATATGTCGAATTTATTTAAATTTATGTAATAGAAGACCCTTCTTGCCCTGTCTCTCAGATCATTCACAGCTGTGTGGAAGTTACCTGTGGCGCTGATGTTTAGGCCGAGGTACGTATAGTTTTTTGTGTGCTTTAGGGCAACGGCGTCTAGATGGAATTTGTATTTGTGGTCCTGGCAACTGGACATTTTTTGGAACACCATTATTTTTGTCTTACTGAGATTTACTGTCAGGGCCCAGGTCTGACAGAATCTGTGCAGTAGGTCTAGGTGCTGCTGTAGGCCCTCCTTGGTTGGGGACAGAAGCACCAGATCATCAGCAAACAATTGACTTCAGATTCTAGTAGGATGAGGCCGGGTGCTGCAGACTGTTCTAGTGCCCTCGTCAATTCATTGAGATATATATATACAGTGCCTTGCGAAAGTATTCGGCCCCCTTGAACTTTGCGACCTTTTGCCACATTTCAGGCTTCAAACATAAAGATATAAAACTGTATTTTTTTGTGAAGAATCAACAACAAGTGGGACACAATCATGAAGTGGAACGACATTTATTGGATATTTCAATTATTTTTAACAAAGCAAAAACTGAAAAATTGGGCGTGCAAAATTATTCAGCCCCTTTACTTTCAGTGCAGCAAACTCTCTCCAGAAGTTCATTGAGGATCTCTGAATGATCCAATGTTGACCTAAATGACTAATGATGATAAATACAATCCACCTGTGTGTAATCAAGTCTCCGTATAAATGCACCTGCACTGTGATAGTCTCAGAGGTCCGTTAAAAGCGCAGAGAGCATCATGAAGAACAAGGAACACACCAGGCAGGTCCGAGATACTGTTGTGAAGAAGTTTAAAGCCGGATTTGGATACAAAAAGATTTCCCAAGCTTTAAACATCCCAAGGAGCACTGTGCAAGCGATAATGTTGAAATGGAAGGAGTATCAGACCACTGCAAATCTACCAAGACCTGGCCGTCCCTCTAAACTTTCAGCTCATACAAGGAGAAGACTGATCAGAGATGCAGCCAAGAGGCCCATGATCACTCTGGATGAACTGCAAAGATCTACAGCTGAGGTGGGAGACTCTGTCCATAGGACAACAATCAGTCGTATATTGCACAAATCTGGCCTTTATGGAAGAGTGGCAAGAAGAAAGCCATTTCTTAAAGATATCCATAAAAAGTGTTGTTTAAAGTTTGCCACAAGCCACCTGGGAGACACACCAAACATGTGGAAGAAGGTGCTCTGGTCAGATGAAACCAAAATTGAACTTTTTGGCAACAATGCAAAACGTTATGTTTGGCGTAAAAGCAACACAGCTGAACACACCATCCCCACTGTCAAACATGGTGGTGGCAGCATCATGGTTTGGGCCTGCTTTTCTTCAGCAGGGACAGGGAAGATGGTTAAAATTGATGGGAAGATGGATGGAGCCAAATACAGGACCATTCTGGAAGAAAACCGGATGGAGTCTGCAAAAGACCTGAGACTGGGACGGAGATTTGTCTTCCAACAAGACAATGATCCAAAACATAAAGCAAAATCTACAATGGAATGGTTCAAAAATAAACATATCCAGGTGTTAGAATGGCCAAGTCAAAGTCCAGACCTGAATCCAATCGAGAATCTGTGGAAAGAACTGAAAACTGCTGTTCACAAATGCTCTCCATCCAACCTCACTGAGCTCGAGCTGTTTTGCAAGGAGGAATGGGAAGAAATTTCAGTCTCTCGATGTGCAAAACTGATAGAGACATACCCCAAGCGACTTACAGCTGTAATCGCAGCAAAAGGTGGCGCTACAAAGTACTAACTTAAGGGGGCTGAATAATTTTGCACGGCCAATTTTTCAGTTTTTGATTTGTTAAAAAAGTTTGAAATATCCAATAAATGTCGTTCCACTTCATGATTGTGTCCCACTTGTTGTTGATTCTTCACAAAAAAATACAGTTTTATATCTTTATGTTTGAAGCCTGAAATGTGGCAAAAGGTCGCAAAGTTCAAGGGGGCCGAATACTTTCGCAAGGCACTGTATATATATATATATATATATATGATTAAGAGGGTGTAGCTTAAGCTGCATCCGTCTCACCCCACGGCTCAATGGAAAGAAATGTGTGTTTTTGCCAATTTTAACCACACACACACACTTGTTGTTTGTGTACATGGATTTTATAATGTCGTATGTCTGACATCAATTTGTATAGCAGACCTTCATGCCAAATTGAGTCAAAAGCTTTTTTGACGTCAACAAAGCATAAGAAGACCTTGCCTTTGTTTTAATTTGTTTCTTTGTCAGTTGGGGTGTACAGGGTAAATACGTGGTCTGCCATATGGTAATTTGGTAAAAAGCCAATTTGACGAGTTCATTCTTTTCACTGAGGAACTGTAGGAGTCTGCTGTTAATGATAATGTAGAGGATTTTCCCAAGGTTACTGTTGACGCATATCACACAGTAGTTATTGGGGTCAAATTTGTCTCCACTTTGTGGATTGGGATGATCAGATGCCAGAGCTGAGGATGATGTTAAAAGAGTTTAAGTATAGCCAATTGGTATTTTGTAGTCTGTATATTTGATCATTTAATTTAGGATACCATCAACACCACAGGCCTTTTTGAGTTGGAGGGTTTGTATTTTGTCCTGTAGTTCATTCAATGTAATTGGAGAATCCAGTGGGGTCCGGTAGTCTTTAATAGTTGATTCTAAGATTTGTATTTGATCATGTATATGTTTTTGCTGTTTGTTCTTTGTTATTGGGTCAAAAAGATTGGAGTCGTGGTTTATCCATATCTCCATTTTGGATAGATAACTGTGAGTTTGTTCAGTGTGTTCCAATTTTCCTAGAAGTGGTTAGAGTCTATCGATTCTTCAGTTACATTGAGCTGATTTCTGAGGTGCTGTTCCTCTTTTTCCGTAGTGTATTTCTCTATCGTTTTAGTGATTCACCATGGTGAAGGCGTGGGCTCAGGTTCTGGGTCTCTGTTTTTGGTTGGATAGGTTTCTCAATTTCTTTCTTAGGCATTTGCATTCTTCATCAAACCATTTGCCATTGTTGTTCATCTTCTTAGGTTGTCTGCTTGACATTTTTAGATTTGATAGGGAAGCTGAGAGGTAAAATATACCGCTTAGGTTTTCTACTGCCAAGTTGTCCCGGACGTTGTCTAAAAGGGATTGAATTTGTTGTTGCTTAATTGATTTTTGGTAGGTTTCCACACTACTTTCCTTCCTTCTGTAGCATTTCTTAATATTATTCAGTTCCTTTGGCTCTCTCTCTCTCTCTCTCTCTCTCTCTCTCTCTCTCTCTCGACCTCTGAATGCTCGGCTACGAAAATCCAACTGATACTTACTCCTGATCTGTTGCACCCTCCACAACCACTGATCATTATTTGACCCTGCTGGTCATCTATGAACGTTTGAAGAATGATCTGGCCTTATTAGCCAGGTACTCTTATAATCTCCCCCCCTGGTCACCCCTCAAAGCCCGGTTCCTCTCCATGTTTCTTCCTTTCTAAGGAGTTTTCCCTAGCCACCGTGCTTCGAAATGTACATCTGCATTGCTGGGTTTCTGTAGAAGCACTTTGTGACATCTGCAGATTTAAAAAGAGCTTTATAAATACATATGATTTGATGCGTCTCTAGACAAGACATGGCACCAACCATCAACTCAGACACTCACTGAAAGCGCACCTATTCCCATGGCTATTGTTGCCATAGCTCCAGACGCTCCAGAGCTGAATATTATGGGATGTGGGTGTAACTTGAACTCCCTGTAAAACTGCCTGCAGCGATTGAGCCTTTCTGCTTTCTTTTAGAGAATGGGCCCTTTTGTCTCTGTTTAGTCATTTCCTCCCCCCAGGCCTTGTGGCATCACTCACCCACACTGTAACAACAGCCATTCGGAGTGGAACTACCACTGAAATATGCATACACGCCTCAGAACCAGCAGGCAGTACAAACAATTACTAACAACCCGATAAACACACAGTATGCTTCAGTTTGACTGGTGTCTAGCCGAAATCAGCTAGGCGAACCAAACAAGTGTGCTCGCATACTCCCTTAAAATAGACCTTCACTTGAAAAATGAAAAAAACAAAAACACAAATTGTACCGTTTGCCCATTTTGAGACCCCATAGCCAGTATATAATTCCTCATAACAGTCCGAAATAATTGAAGATAACTCAACCAATCTGTCATCAACACATTTTTCTTGAGACCTTACATGATGACCTCACCGCTTGCATTATGTGTGCGAGCGTTGCAAAATACATTTATACATACAGTTGAAGTTGGAAGTTTACATACACCTCAGCCAAATACATTTAAACTCAGTTTCACAATTCCTGACATTTAATCCCAGTAAAAATTCCCTGTCTTAGGTCAGTTAGGATCACCACTTTATTTTAAAAGAATGTGAAATGTCAGAATAATAGTGGAGAGAATGATTTCATCTTTTATTTCTCTCATCACATTCCCAGTGGGTCTGAAGTTTACATGCACTCAATTAGTATTTGGTAGCATTGCCTTTAAATTGTTTAACTTGGGTGAAACATTTTGGGTAGCCTTCCACAAGCGTCCCACAATAAGTTGGGGGAATTTTGGCCCATTTCTCCTGACAGAGCTGGTGTAACTAAGTCAGGTTTGTAGGCCTCCTTGCACGCACACGCTCTTTTCAGTTCTGCCCACAAAGTTTATATAGGATTGAGGTCAGGGTTTTGTGATGGACACTCCAATACCTTGACTTTCATTGTCCTTAAGCCCTTTTGCCACAACTTTGGAAGTATGCTTGGGGTCATTGTCCATTTGGATGACCAATTTGCAACCAAGCTTTAACTTCCTGACTGATGTCTTGAGATGTTGCTTCAATATATCCACATCATTTTCCTCCCTCATGAGGCCATCTATTTTGTGAAGCGCACCAGTCCCTCCTGCAGCAAAGCACCCCCACAACATGATGCTGCCACCCCATGCTTCACGGTTGGGATGGTGTTCTTCGGCTTGCAAGTCTCCCCCTCCAAACATAACTATGGTCATTATGGCCAAAAAGTTCTATTTTTGTTTCATCAGACCAGAGAACAGTTCTCCAAAAAGTACAGTCTTTGTCCCCATGTGCAGTTGCAAACCGTAGTCTGGCTTTTTTTATGCCAGTTTTGGAGCAGTGGCTTTTTCCTTGCTAAGCGCCCATTCAGGTTATGTTGATATAGGACTCGTTTTTACTGTGGATATAGATACTTTTGTACCTGTTTCCTCCAGCATCTCCACAAGGTCCTTTGCTGTTGTTCTGGGATTGATTTGCACTTTTCGCATCAAAGTACATTCATCTCTAGGAGACAGAACACGTCTCCTTCCTGAGCGGTATGACGGCTGCGTGGTCCCATGGTGTTAATACTTGCGTACTATTGTTTGTACAGATGAACATGGCATTTGGAAATTGCTCCCAAGGATGAACACGACTTGTGGAGGTCTACAATTGTTTTTCTGAGGTCTCTGCTGATTTCTTTTGATTTTCCTATGATGTCAATCAAAGAGGCACTGAGTTTGAAGGTAGGCCTTGAAATATATCCACAGGTACACCTCCAATTGACTCAAATGATGTCACCTATCAGAAGCATCTAAAGCCATGACATAATTTTACAAACTTAGTGTATGTAAACTTCTGACCCACGGGAATTGCGATACAGTGAATTATTTGTCTGTGAACAATTGTTGGAAAAATGACTTGTGTCATGCACAAAGTAGATGTCCTAACCGACTTGCCAAAACTATAGTTCGTTAACAAGACATTTGTGGAGTGGTTGAAAAATGAGTTTTAATGACTCCAATCTAAGTGTATGTAAACTTCAGACTTCAACTGTACATGTTATTTAATCATTTCATCCAAACTGCTTGCACACGTCTGCGTAGCCAGGCACTAAAATAGAACTTGGTTCTATATTTGATGCGCTGCAAGTCCCGCCTCTCCCATCTCATTGGTTTATAGGAGCATATACCCGCGTTGGTGAGCGAAAGCTGAACTGAGGTCCACACTCCAGTCCAATTGGTGGTGGTAATGCACCTTAAAGTTGGTTGCCAACCGCCATATAAAGTCTGAAGAAGACTGAAACTAACTAGGTTTACCCTTTCATCTGTGGATTAATTGTCGGAGTAGAGGACCTTGTGCATTTCAGATAAAATAACAACCCAATGTTTATATCCCAGGAGAAATGAGCTAGAAACAGAAAGCTGGCTAAATGGTCATGAATGTATCATGCTTTTGACCTGTCCTCAAATGAATATAGTTGGTTCAGAGTTTGTTTTGATATTTCAACCTTCATGCCCTGATCGGTCTGGTGTGGATGGACAAAATCAACATGCGCGGGATGGCGGACGCACGCGAGTGCCCGGTCTAGTCAGCATGTTAGTCACACAATTTTACATTTAACTAAGTATTTTTCAATGAATAAATGTGCATGCCAACAAGTCGTCTCTTGTTCAACAACAAGAAAAACTTTATAGAAGAATTCCTACTGTTGACCAATCACCGACGAAGGGGCGTAGTCTTCGGATTTGAACTTCGACTTGCATCCCCCCCAAAAAGGTGTTCCCCCGAACAGCTAAAATAACCCTCACCGAAGTTCAAAACGTACAAAAACGTCACAAAAATGTCCTCATAATGTATGCACGGACTCTACCAAACTGTTTCGGCTGAGAAGCATGCGGACGCAAACTATGACTTATGACACAAACTATGTAATAAAGACAATCATCTATTGTTAGGCAATGGTATTTATGTTGCAATGTCTCAGATTCCATAAAGCCTATGGTAAGTATAACAAAATAATCAACTCAATGAATAGATCTCATTCATTCTAACATCCATGACATCGCAAATAATTCCAGAGAAATGTATTGGTGCGTTTTACCTGCGGGAGCAACTAAGCGGCACAAGAAGCTCAGTGATAGGAAGAGGAGATGTGGCTGTGTCAATCGAGGTCGACTCCAGCTGAACAGGTTCTGATATGCATAGGACATTTTCCAGGAGGACCGAGGACCTGGACAGAACAGAAACAGTTGTCAGGATTGTACAACATTACTAGCCTGGAAATCCAGACCAAATTCCTCTCAATAGCAAAACAATAGTGAAGCGTAGTATGCTTCGGTCTGGATTTCCAGGCTACAACATTACACCACCTTGATGTAATTCAACACCGGCACGAACCAGGCGCTAAGCAGGGATTGACATTTAAAGTCTGAAAGGAGGCCTCCCGAGTGGTAAAGTGGTCTAAGGCACTGCATCGCAGTGCTAGCTGTGCCACTAGAGATTCTGGGTTCAAGTCCAGGCTATGTTGCAGCCGGCCGTGACCAGGAGACACATGGGGCAGCGCACAATTGGCCCAGCATTGTCGTGGTTAGGGAAGGGTTTGGCCGGCAGGGATGTCCTTGTCCCACAGCACACTAGCGACTCCTGTGGCAGGCAGGCCGGGCGCAGTGCACGCTGACACGGTCATCAGGTGTACGGTGTTTCCACCAACACATTGGTGCGGCTGGCTTCCAGGTTAAGCAAGCATTGTGTCAAGAAGCAGTGTGGCTTGGCTGTGTTGTGTTTCGGAGTATGCACTACTCTCAACCTTCGCCTCTCCTAAGTCTGTACGGGAGTTGCAGCGATGAGACAAGACTGTAACTAATTGGAGAACACGAAATTTGGGAGAAAAGTGGTAAAAAGGCAATTATTTTTTTAAAGTCTGATAGACAAGTCAGGAGTATTTTTGGTTGCACCGAAAATTATGATCACTTCTGCGAAAATGTAAATGAGCTATTTCCACGCAGAAGAACCATATACTGCCTGCCTTTCACCTACACATAGGGGAGGAAGCAGAAAGATCCGTACTGAAAGTATTTGTATTTTGATTGTTTTCTGTAAAGGCTCTGACTGCCATAAATTGTCTGTCTTTCACTTAAACAAATGGGGCGGAACCAGAAAGATCAGTTTTAGGCTGCTGGAATTCTTTGCAGTTTGGTGGTTTTCACTTCTTTAAAAAGATAATCACCTGCCCAATGAAGCAACCTCAGAGCAGGCTCAACTTGCGTGACTATTTAGTTCACTTACCCCAGGCAATAGCCCAATCTCTTCTGTAAATCCCAGCTAAGGCGAATGGACAAATTGTATCATTTCAGGACATTAAAAAGAGTCAGACAGGTGATCAAATACAATTGTGTGCGTTAAGGTCACAATCTTTTACAGTACAGTATATTTACCTTTCTCCTGGCCAATTGGTGGAAGAGGGTGGAGACTGAGAGCAGCTGGAGTTAGCTTATGTGGGGAGGGAGGTGAGGTGAAGGGTGAAGACAGGTCAACACCAGCACTGTGTGGAAGAGCAGCTTCAACATGACACTCCCTCTGACCCTCTACTGCCCTGGCAGACGAGAGAGCAACCTGGGGGAGGAGAAGGGGAAGAAAGTAGAGGTCGACCGATTATGATTTTTCAACGCCGATACCGATTATTGGAGGACCAAAAAGGCCGATACCGATTAAATCGGCCGATTTTTTTATTTATTTTTATTTTCTAATAATGACATTTACAACAATACTGAATTAACACTTATTTTAACTTAATATAAAACATCAATAAAATCAATTTAGTCTCAAATAAATAATGAAACATGTTCAATTTGGTTTAAATAATAAAAAAACAAAGTGTTGGAGAAGAAAGTAATGTGTGCCATGTAAAAAAGCTCACGTTTAAGTTCCTTGCTCAGAACATGAGAACATATGAAAGTTGGCGGTTCCTTTTAACATGAGACTTACATGAGACAATATTCCAAGGTAAGAGGTTTTAGGTTGTAGTTAATATAGTATTTATAGGACTATTTCTATACCATTTGTATTTCATATACCTTTGACTATTGGATGTTCTTATAGACACTATAGCATTGCCAGTGTAACAGTATAGCTTCCGTCCCCCTCCTCGCCCCTACCTGGGCTCGAACCAGGAACACATCGACAACAGTCACACTCGAAGCATCGTTACCCATCGCTCCACAAAAGCCGCGGCCCGTGCAGCGCAAGGGGAATAACTACTCCAAATCTAAAAGCGAGTGACGTTTGAAACAGTATTAGCGCACACCCAGCTAACTAGCGAGCCATTTCACATTGGTTACACCAGCCATTAGGCTGATAGGCTTGAAGTCATAAACAGCGCTGTGCTTGCGAAGAGCTGCTGGCAAAACGCACGAAAGTGCTGTTTGAATGAATGATTACGGGCCTGCTGCTGCTCAGTCAGACTGCTCTATCAAATCAGACTTAATTATAACATAACACAGAAATACGAGCCTTTGGGTCATTAATATGATAGAATCCGGAAACTATCATTTCGAAAACAAAACGTTAATTATTTCATTGAAATACGGAACCGTTCGGTATTTTATCTAACAGGTGGCATCCCTAAGTCTAAATATTCTTGTTACATTGCACAACCTTCAATGTATGTCATAATTACGTAAAATTCTGGCAAATTAGTTCGCAATGAGCCAGGCAGCCCAAACTGTTGCATATACCCTGACTCTGTGTGCAATGAACGCAAGAGAAATTACACAATTTCACCTGGTTAATATTGCCTGCTAAACTGGATTAGTAGTTATAACTAGTGATTATGATTGATGGTTTTTTATAAGTTAAGTTTAATGCTAGCTAGCAATTTACCTAGGCTTCAACTGCATTTGCGTAACAGGCAGGCTACTCGTGGAGTGCAGTGGTTAGAGCATTGGACTAGTTAACTATGCGGTTACAAGATTGGAACCCTTGAGCTGTCAAGGTGAAAATCTGTCGTTCTGCCCCTGAACAAGGCAGTTAATCCACAGTTCCTAGGCAGTCATTGGAAATAAGAATGTGTTCTTAACTGACTTGCCTAGTTAAATAAAAGGTATAAAAAATAAAAATAACAAAAATACCAATTTCCGATTGTTACGAAAACTTGAAATCGGCCCTAATTAATCGGCCATTCCGATTAATCGGTCGACCTCGAGAAGAAAGACGTTCTCCTGGAGATGTTTTATAACATAGTAACGAGTGGCTGTTCTATAAGCACTTGTAACAGGCTTCGGGTTAACAGAAATTCTGTTTGAGAGAATCATGAGCATGGTTAAATATCTGCCTGACAGGAGTCGTCAGTGTTGTCTCTCCACCCACTGACCTCAGCGTTAACTTCCATGCACTCTCCTTCTGAACATTGTTTATAGTATATAGGGTGAGGTGCTGATGGAATGTGGTTAAGGCACATTTCAAATGTTGAAGGGACAGCAGAACAGCAGGTGGACTGCATTTTACAACGGTTATTAGTCCTTATGCTGAAAACTATCTGTATCGATCCTCGATAAGATTTTTTAAATTCTGAAAACATAAAAATGTCAGCAGGTACCAAACACGCATGATGAAAAAGGCCTTTCAAAAACGACATCAACATGTGGAGAGTTTCCAACAATAATCTTTTTGCTCTTGAAGAAGTCAGTTTTTGTAACTGGTAAAAGGACCCATAAGCACCAACGTGTGAAGTTCATAGGAACATGTCCAATAGGGAGTCAAATGAAAACTAAAGGCATATATACATTTTTTCCACACTTTTCCATCCTAAAAATTAGGAATGAGCAAAGGCTTCGATTTCTTGTCAAACAGATGGAAAAATGGTGTCTTAGAAAACATCTCCCAGAAAAAGTCTTAAAGGGCCAAAATGCAGTTGCTACATACATTTTTGAACTAATAAATTAACGATATGAACCCACTGATTCTAAAAGAATATAACATAAATGCCTAATGAGCTTAGATCAACTGTTGTAGTCCATCAGAACCCAAAATATAAGCTTGTTTTGCACATTACATTTATTTGTCACATGCAGTGAAGACAACAGGTGTAGACTTTACCGTGAAATGCTTGCTTATGAGCCCTTCCCAATGATGCTGATTTAAAGAGGAATAAAATACATACAAATTAAGCTATACAGTGGATTTGCAAAGTATTCAGACCCCTTGACCCTTTCCACATTTTGTTACGTTACAGCCTTATTCTAAAATGGATTCAATTGTTTTTTTCCCCTCAATCAATCTACACACAATACCGCATAATGACAAAGCAAAAAAAAAGATTTTTAGAAATGTTTGCAAATTTATTCAGACCCTTTACTCAGTACTTTGTTGAAGCACCTTACAGCCTCGAGTCTTCTTGGGTATGACGCTTCCAGCTTGGCACACTTGTATTTGGGGAGTTTCTCCCCTTCTTCTCTGCAGATCCGTCAGTGCACAGCTATTTTCAGATCCCTCCAGAGACGTTTGATCGGGTTCAAGTCCAGGCTCGGGCTGGGCCACTCAAGGACATTCAGAGACTTGTCCCGAAGCCACTCCTCCGTTGTCTTAGCTGTGTGCTTAGGGTTGTTGTCCTGTTGAAAGGTGATCCTTTGCCCCAGCCTGAGGTCCTGAGCGCTCTGGAACAGGTTTTCATCAAGGATCTCTCTGTACTTTCCTCCGTTCATCTTTCCCTCGATCCTGACTAGTCTCCCAGTCCCTGCTGCTGAAAAACATCCCCACAGCATGATGAGTGCTGCAAAGATGGTTGTCCTCCTGGAAGGTTCTCCCATCTCCACAGAGAAACACTAAAGCTCTGTCAGAGTGACCATCGGGTTCTTGGTCACCTCCCAGACCAACGCCCTTCTCCACCGATTGCTCTGTTTGGCCTGGCGGCCAGCTCTAGGTAGAGTCTTGGTGTTTCCAAACTTCTTCAATTTAAGAATGATGGAGGCCACTGTGTTCTTGGGGACCTTCAATGTTGCAGACATTTTTTGGTACCCTACCCCAGACCTGTGCCTCGACACAATCCTGTCTCGGAGCTCTACGGACAATTCCTTCGAACTTATGGCTTGGTTTTTGCTCTGACATGCACTGTCAACTGTGGGGCCTTTTAAGACAGGTGTGTGCCTTTCCAAATCATGTCCAATCAATTGAATTTACCACAGGTGGACTCCAATCAAGTTGTTGAAACATCTCAAGGATGATCAACGGAAACAGGATTCGCCTGAGCTCAATTTCGAGTCTCATAGCAAAGGGTCTGAATACTTATTTACATAAGGTATCTGTTTTTTTTAAAAACCTGTTTTCACTTTGTCATTATGGGGTATTGTCTGAAGAAATGTTTTTATTTAATCCATTTTAGAATAAGGCTGTAACGTAACAAAATGTGGAAAAAGTCAAGAGGTCTGAATACATTTCCGAAGGCACTGTATACAGCGAGTACGAGTACCACATCAATGTGCAGGGGTATGAAGTATTTGAGGTAGATACATTTAGTATTTGAGGTAGTTACATTTAGTATTTGAGGTAGATACATTTCCGCTGCAAAATCCCTCAAATGTTTATAGAAACAGGGGCGGGGACCACTTTGTTATTATTTTGAACTGCTGATTGACACTTTTAAAAAAGGTATTATAAATACATCAAAACACCTGGGTTGGGCAGGTTACTTTCTAAATGTAATCTGTTCCAGTTACCTGTCCAAAATTGCAATCAGTAACGTAACCTTTGAATTTACCAAAACCCAGTAAAGTAATCTGATTACATTCAGTTACTTTTAGATTACTTTCCCCTTAAGAGGCATTAGAAGAAGACAAAATGTATGTTACCAATTGAACAACATCTACTGCAGGATTAACCAATATTAAGGTTTACATAGCTGGCCATACATGGATGTTACATTTTACTTTATGGGTTGGTTATGTTGGCTTCTTCTAACCTATTGCTTTCTATTACGTATAATAATAATATCTTTGTAAATAATAATCATTTGTAAATCCAAAAATGGATGTAAGAACTACAGATAGACTTAAAGTGGCAATCAAACGTGTGTGAGTTTGAGCATATCCATTAGGCCTATGGATTCTTTCTTTTTTTATCAGCATGAAATTAGATTGAGCAATAATACATTTTATTTTGTAAAGTGATTTCTTGCATCAAACACAACATTTTCAGTCTCATTGTCTGAAGGACAAGTGGATAAACAGGTTAATGTCAAGCCCTGCATGTTAGTTTTTGAAAGTCTCTTGGAAAGTCTCATGGATTGCAGGCCTACTTTGAACGCCACAAAATACAACACTGCACGTTTTTAAAAAAAAATCTCTTTACCTGACTAGCTTTTCAAAGATGTCTAGAAATGTACACATTTTGTGCTCTTGTTGGAAGCAATCACTCCCCTATTGCTATCTACATATGATCTATAACTGGCTAATAACTAACAAACTAGCAAAGGAGAAGAACAAAATGTACACATGCCTACATGCAGCTCTCGCTTTGATCTCAAAACAAGCGCATCTACTCACGACCGCTCATGCTGTAAACACAGTCCAGTTAAAAGTAAATGGCACAGATCCATATATGGCAATGGTCTATTTGCATATAGGCCTCCTGCAGCTCTGAGTGTTTATGCAACTCCGGTCTGTGTAGAGTACGGCTGAGTCAAGCATGTCAATGCAATAGAATCCTACTCCAATGCGTTTTGCTTAAAACAAGTTTGTTTTGTGTCGGTATGTTACATTGAAAGTGGTTAATATTGTGTTGATGCAATCCCAATTGGCACAGTAAAGGGAAAAGTTGATAGTGTTAACAGGGAAAACTCTAGAACAGTGGTCACCAACCAAGATCACTTTGAGTCAAAATGCAAGCTGAGATCTGCCACTCAGATTTTTTGTTGTTGACATGCCTTAAAATGTAAACCTATGCAACATCAACCAATTAAAAACAGCACTGTAGCAATGAGATTTGTGCAGTAAACCGTAGGCCCAATACATTATCACCGCATATCGGCTTTGCTTGAATTGCTCTGACCATGCATTGTTGTTCAGGCCATTTTTTAAAATATATATAAATTGTTTTGAGGTAGGCTATATGAACACACCAGTAATAGATCCGTTGTTGTATTACTTATGAAGCACCCCTGAGTGAGCATACATTTAAATAATTTGCTTTATATTTTACTGGGCTGATGGTGCCTGCATCTGATGGTCAGTCTCAGCGGAGGGAGAGAGAGAGCAGCAGACTGAGGGTCCGTCTCTCAACATCCCTCCGCTCTGACACTGACCAAAAAGGGACACTGTCTTCCAGCGGATGGCGAAACTTGAGTCGCACCGCATTATATCTGCCTCATCCACAAATTCATGTTGTTACTCCCGTGAACAGAGAAAGTTAAATATTCCTTGATATAAAAAAAGACCCAAGTCGCTAATAATAACAACGCAAGCCTATAGATACACTTGCCTACTCATTCATTACTGCTGCACTGCTTGTTGTAGCGCTGAGTGGCAATAGGAAGAACGCAGATTTCATGGTTTTTAAAAGTGTTGAATTACAAAGAGTTGACAGTGCTGAGTAAGAACTTAAACATGAACTCACTCATAAACTGCAGCTTTTTGTTGTATTCCTTGATAGTCTCCCTCTAGTCATGGTCTTACATGTTTTGAAATCTCACAGTATCAATTTTGCTGTAGATTTCTTGTGCTTGCTACGTTACTGCAGACACGGTAATCTGAGCCATCCGACTGGCCAGCGGTAGGCCTACAGTGCACTTGATTGGCTCTCGTGAAGGTAGAATTTGGACCTACAGTCACATGAAATGTTTCAAAATTGGAACAGTTCGCAGGGCAGCAGAATCCGGTGCACCTTACACAAAACAGCCCAAAACTAATAAAACATTTTTGGAACAAGGCTTTATCGTTGGGTTTTTTACAGAAATGTTTGGCTATGCACGCAATTTAGAGGGAACATTGCTGCCAACTACTATCAACACTTATGTTCAGTTTAGGATTTTTTTGGTTTAAATACGCCTTCTGTAAATTTGGGAAACATTGCCTTGAAGTACTGTTACCAAAATCACACATTTCTTCAAGATATTTTCATATTTCTCGCCCTCGTGAGGAAAATTAAAATTCACAGAAGTAACATGTAAATGTATACCTATCAATTAAATCAGTGTTTTTACTGATATCAACTGGTTTATGAATTAAGTGATTAAAACTCAAAATTCTGTTACCAAATTGAATTGGATACATAGCAGTCACAAACCACAGTTGGGTCACCTGCTACTGTTCTTCCTTCCACTGACATACTGTTAAATTCAGCTGTTTTCTTTCACTTTCTGTCATCTGGTGGTTAAAGAAAGAGGTTGAAAAGATTGCCTCAAGGCTTAAAAACCCTTCTTTAACCGGTCTCCTTCCCTTTGTTTACACTGATTGAAGTGGATTTAACAAGTGACATCAATAAGGGATCATAGCTTTCACCTGGTCAGTCTGTCATGGAAAAAGAGCAGGTGTTCTTAATGTTTTGTACACTCAGTGTATGCCTGTTATACTCCTATAGAATTAGAAAAGGTGGAACGCTCGCCACATGCTGAAAATCTAACCCAAGTAGAATAGCAGTAGGCTACTATTGTTTCCCTTCACAATTCCTCAGCAAGTTCTCACAGGAAGTTCAGAGAAAAAAAACAAAACAGAGAGCAGCATGAGCACATTCAGTTCAGGTTGGAGTAGAAAGCAATCCCATGGCATGGAGCATAGGCTCTCACACACACAGCATTTTCTGACTGATTATCGAACTGACAGTATGTGGCAACTGCTGCGCTAGAAAGTCATTTAATATCAACCTCCCACTTACATGACAAGCAAACCTGCATGATATTGGTAATTTATCGGATCCGCATTATAGCAAGCAGACATTGCCACACTTACATCCGCCTCAGTCTTATCAACAGTTGTATCCTGATAATGAAACGAACTGCGATGACAGCTGTCACAAATGCCTGGCTTTTTGAAGTTGTTTCTGGCTTTAGAAGTCCAAATGGCTTCGTTCCAGATCTTCTAGGTTGCTTTCATATAACACAAAAATCCACAGGTAAAAAAATACTTAGCTATCAGATATTCTAAATAATTGTTTATTTGTATTTTGGCAGCGCGGTGGCTCGAGATCAGTCGTGACGTGGTGCCTGCAGAGGTACCCTCCCTCTGCCATGTGACGCGGTCACTGGGAGGCCACCTCTGTCATCAACTTTTTAGACGCAAGTTCTCATGAGGAAAAAAAGCAAACAAGGATCTATGCTATGGTCAACTTTAGATCCGGGCAAGGTTTCACTGGCTTTTTCTTCTTCCTCCTCCCATTCTCTCAGCAAGGCTAATGAAGAAGAAAAAAAAAATCACTCGTAAATCCACTATTGGCTGCTGTAGACAGACAATTCAGAGGAGCACTTTCTCAGATGACAGAATGCCCCCAAGTCTTTGGCGCTGCCTCGTTTGAAATGACGACACATTGAGATTATGAATATACATTTCAAACCCTGCAAATTAAACAAAATGTATAATAAACACGAATAAGCCTAGAATTATGGCCCATAAGAAAGTTAGCCAATTTTGTTTTACAAACTGAATTTAGCCATAGGCAAAGCAAGCCTCTAATCTCTATAAACCTGCCTCACAGTCGACATTAGTAGTAGCCAAGGTTGCGCAGTGGACACTGACAATTATCTATGGCTGAATACAGACACAATTCTACCATTATAATCATACCGATACATATGCTATTGATATTCAGCATGACAGGTGTAACAATGACATATCTCGGTATAATCCTGGATGGATCACCCCTTCCAGGCACCAGCAGTTTATCATGGTTTGGCTTTAGAACCTGGCATTATTAGCCCACTCACTGATCGAATGCACGCAGTTTATCGATCGCAAGACGTGTCACGCCACTGTTTTAATGTATGGAATATATATGCATAAACTCACCAGTCGTTGTATGAAATGTTTCGGTTCCTATGCTTGAAGCTAGGATACGTCGTAGTTTCTCACTGTTCACTATGGGTCATCTCTTACTGACACCGCTGTGAAGCAGGCAAGAATAACTGACTATTTCCGGGTCACAGATTTTAAGAGTCCTTCAGAATAAGAGTCCCGTCCTGTATACTTTCTCAATTAATAATTATGGCGACAATTATAGAACATTGGTTATTGTTGCCATTCATCTTAAATCCAATGAGCACATCTTAAATCCAATGAGCACTCCAAATCCAGAGTTTACACCCCGAATAGCGTTGCTGCTCATTTTGAGGCCCTTAAAGTTTGGCCAATAAATTTAAATCCAACAGTTTTTTCGTATTGGACAGATATTGCACAGTAGATAATCGGTTTGTCCATAAAACCAGGGTCCAGCCTATTCACAAGAGTACGTAGCCTACAAAACAGAGTGAGTTTGAACAAAATGTTAGCGTGGAGCTTCTGGACACCCAACAAATATGGTACAAAAATAGCACTGTACAGGGAAAAACTATCAATTGTGTCCATAAAACCCAACCTCAACACCAGGGTGCAGTCTGCACTTTTGTACTGTCACTTTAACACTCTGCTGACTGACTGACAAATTCAAGACTATATTTTAATTACAAAGGAATACATTAAATATTTTAGTTTACTCAATGTTTGCTTCCAGTGTGAAATAAAATGCCATCCAATCCAGACTTGCACTCTTGGCTTGCCCTATAATGGAGGTGCCAAATTCTGACTATTAGCAGGTGATTATGTGGGTGAGAAGCAAACTGCTGAGGCAAACAATGTGATCAGTAGGTGGAGTGTTAACTGACCGACATACCTGTAAATAACCTACATTATTCTAATGATGATCAGCAGGCTGCGGACTTTACACATTTCAATCTTTCCAAGGCCAGCTTTATGTGCCAAAACATGCATCAGGTCAAGAGTTTTGGCTAGACAAATAAAATGTATATTTTGAGTCAGTATCCCAGTAAGATCATGTTGCTAAATGTAAGAATCACCCATTCACATAAAAAAATGACGTGGAAAGAATGTTGATTCAACCAGTTTGTGCCCAGTGGGCTGACGCACCTGCGTCAGGTGTTTGTTCAAACTCACCTGTTATATATTCTAGTGAGTATACTGGAACCTGGTTTTCTGGACAAACAATCAAGAGATTTCCTGTAGAGTGCTATATCAAATCAAATCAAATGTTATTGATCGTGTACACATACTTTGTAGATGTTATTTTGGGTGTAGCGAAATGCTTATGTTCCTATCTCCAACAGTGGAATAATAGGCTACCAAACAATACAAAGCAATACACGCAAATCCCCCAAAATATAAAGAAAGGAATAAAGAAATTTAAAAATATTACAACGAGCAATGTCAGAGTTTGGAATATGTACAGTGGCGACCCATCAATTTTTGAGCCCCACATTATTTTAAAAAAATTTAGTGGGGGCTTGCCTGTTTTGCATGTTATTTTGGCATTAATACGTGTCACATATCAGTTTGCAAACATTGTAAAAAAATATATACACTGCTCAAAAAAATAAAGGGAACACTTAAACAACACAATGTAACTCCAGGTCAATCACACTTCTGTGAAATCAAACTGTCCACTTAGGAAGCAATACTGATTGACAATACATTTCACATGCTGTTGTGCAAATGGAAATAGACAACAGGTGGAAATTATAGGCAATTAGCAAGACACCCCCAATAAAGGAGTGGTTCTGCAGGTGGGGACCACAGACCACTTCTCAGTTCCTATGCTTCCTGGCTGATGTTTTGGTCACTTTTGAATGCTGGCGGTGCTTTCACTCTAGTGGTAGCATGAGATGGAGTCTACAACCCACACAAGTGGCTAAGGTAGTGCAGGTCATCCAGGATGGCACATCAATGCGAGCTGTGGCAAGAAAGTTTGCTGTGTCTGTCAGCGTAGTGTCCAGAGCATGGAGGCGCTACCAGGAGACAGGCCAGTACATCAGGAGACGTGGAGGAGGCCGTAGGAGGGCAACAACCCAGCAGCAGGACCGCTACCTCCACCTTTGTGCAAGGAGGAGCACTGCCAGAGCCCTGCAAAATGACCTCCAGCAGGCCACAAATGTGCATGTCTGCTCAAACGGTCAGAAACAGACTCCATGAGGGTCCGACATCCACAGGTGGGGGTTGTGCTTACAGCCCAACACCGTGCAGGACGTTTGGCATTTGCCAGAGAACACCAAGATTGGTAAATTCGCCACTGGCGCCCTGTGCTCTTCACAAATGAAAGCAGGTTCACACTGAGCACGTGACAGACGTGACAGAGTCTGGAGACGCCGTGGAGAATGTTCTGCTGTCTGCAACATCCTCCAGCATGACCAGTTTGGCGGTGGGTCAGTCATGGTGTGGGGTGGCATTTCTTTGGGGGGCTGCACAGCCCTCCATGTGCTCGCCAGAGGTAGCCTGACTGCCATTAGGTACCGAGATGAGATCCTCAGACCCCTTGTGAGACCATATGCTGGTGCGGTTGGTCCTGGGTTCCTCCTAATGCAAGACAATGCTAGACCTCATGTGGCTGTAGTGTTTCAGCAGTTCCTGCAAGAGGAAGGCATTGATGCTATGGACTGGCCCGCCCGTTCCCCAGACCTGAATCCAATTGAGCACATCTGGGACATCATGTCTCGCCCCATCCACCAACGCCACGTTGCACCACAGACTGTCCAGGAGTTGGCGGATGCTTTAGTCCAGGTCTGGGAGGAGATCCCTCAGGAGACCATCCGCCACCTCATCGGGAGCATGCCCAGGCATTGTAGGGAGGTCATACAGGCACGTGGAGGCCACACACACTACTGAGCCTCATTTTGACTTGTTTTAAGGACATTACATCAAAGTTGGATCAGCCTGTAGTGTGGTTTTCCACTTTAATTTTGAGTGTGACTCCAAATCCAGACCTCCATGAGTTGATAAATTTGATTTCCATTGATAATTTTTGTGTGATTTTGTTGTCAGCACATTCAACTATGTAAAGAAAAAAGTATTTAAAAATAATATTTCATTCTTTCAGATCTAGGATGTGTTATTTTAGTGTTCCCTTAATTTTTTTGAGCAGTGTATATAATTGAGTTAAATAAAGCCGCATACAAACGTGGTCTCTTTTTTGTTTTCTTGAGTAAGGCAACTCCAACATGCAGGTGTTTCAGCCTAGCTCAGTGCTTTCTGTGATGGTGGGCCAAGCCAGCAGAAAATACGGAGCGTTGTGCCGTGATTGGCTCAGTGTTCTGTCACTCATGGGGACACTACGACACCACCAAGCCTAAGGGTAGACCTTGAAAACTCAAGCCCCTTGGGTGCTGCCATAGAGTTACATTAGAAGTGCGCATCCAAGAAGGCTCAAGGTCATTGGCCACAGATAAAATTACGTCAAATCACGTTATACCTACTGTAGCTTTGATTGGACTGATCATGTCAGCATCATACCTTCAAAATCTTAGCTAGCAGTAATCATAATGAATCAAGTCGACAATCTACTGGCAAATCCTTTTTAATCCTTGTCATGTGAAGATAAATAATGAAGAGAAATTATAAATAAAACGTATCGGTGCTCATCCGCAATTGGACATAAACATTACACAACAAGTTGGAAATGGCTAATTCAACAGTGGCTAACTGCAAGCATTGCAGTGGCTGTGTGGTCCCAAGTCTAAGATTAAGGGTTTCTTTTCCTAGTTTAAAATTATAAACATTCAACATTCGTCATGTTGTCAATGAAGCATGATTTGTGCCGTGCTCAAAACAACACCTCGGAACTGCAAAATCTGACTTTAGGAAAAATGAGCTACGACTGGGAAAATACGTTTTGCACTTTCATCCACCTCGGAATTGTAAATCGGGAACTCGGGCCTCTTTCTAGAGTTTGACCTGAAGATCACTGACATCATCATGATTCAACTTTTCTTTCTTCCTGAGTTCCCACTTGTTTTGAAAGCCCCATAAATCCAGAAAATGCCATACTTTGATGACAAAATTTGCCCACAAAGGACCTTCCTGTTCAAGTGAGCACAGCACAACAAGGTGAGTCCAAAAATGTCTTGTATGCTGCTGCATAAATTATGTAATATGCCAGGGAGATATGTATACTGTAGCTAAGAAAGTAATACTAAGTGTATGTTGTGTAATAAGCTGTCAGTATCACATGTGCCTCACCCTAATAATTTGGTCTATTTTCACCTCTTAATTTTGTCTACTGTTCTGACTTGGTGGTGCACATGTAGCCTATAACCTGTTTTAGAGAAATGTAATCATTGAATATTGTAAGTTTTCATTGTCTGCTTATATGCACCCCTTTATGAGGGGGCATATAAGCTGGTGCACGATATCTAAGGACGTCTCGAGCTATTGCTCGCCTGAGGTAGAGTATCTCATGATAAGCTATAGACCACACTACCTACCGAGAGAGTTTTCATCTGTGTCCTTTGTAGCTGTTTACATACCACCACAGTCAGAGGCTGGCACTAAGATAGCATTGAATGAGCTGTATTCCGCCATAAGCAAACAAGAAAATGCTCACCCAGAGGCGGCACTCCTAGTAGCCGGGGACTTTAATGCAGTGAAACTTTAATCCATTTTAACAAATTTCTATCAGCATGTTAAATGTGCAACCAGAGGGAAAAGAACTCTGGACCACCTATACTCCACACACGGAGACGCATACAAACCTTTCCCTCGCCCTCCATTTGGCAAATCTGACCATAATTCCATCCTCCTGATTCCTGCTTACAAGCAAAAGTTAAAGCAGGAAGCACCAGTGACTAGATCAATAAAAAAGTGGTCAGAGGAAGCAGATGCTAAGCTACAGGACTGTTTTGCTAGCACAGACTGGAATATGTTCCCGGGATTCCAGTGACCATACGTACATACCCCAACCAGAAGCCATGGATTACAGGCAGCATCCACACTGAGCTAAAGGCTAGAGCTGACACTTTCAAGGAGCGGGACTCTAACCCGGAAGCTTATAAGAAATCCCACTACGCCCTCTGATGAACCATCAAACAGGCAAAGCATCAATACAGGACTAAGATCGAATCGTACTACGCTTGTCGGATGTGGCAGGGCTTGCAAACCATTACAGACTACAAAGGGAATCACAGCCGAGAGCTGCCTAGTGACACGAGCCTACCAGACGAGCTAAACTACTTCTATGCTCCCTTCGAGGCAAATAACACTGAAACATGTATGAGAGCACCAACTGTTCCGGAGGACTGTGTGATCACGCTCTCCGCAGCCGATGTGAGTAAGAACTTTAAACAGGTCAACATTTAAACAGGACGTGTAGTGCGAGCATGCGCTGACCAACTGGCAAGTGTCTTCACTGACATTTTCAACTTCTCTCTGTCCGAGTCTGTAATACCAACATGTTTTAAGCAGACCACCACAGTCCCTGTGTTCAAAAACACTAAGGTAACCTGGCTAAACAACTATTGACCCGTAGCACTCACGTCTGTAGCCATGAGGTGCTCAGTCCACTCCTGTACTCCCTGTTCACTCATGACTGCATCGCCAGGCACGACTCCAACACCCTCATAAAATTTGCCGATGACACACCAGTAGTAGGCCTGATCACCGACAACGATGAGACAGCCTATAGGGAGGAGGTCAGAGACCTGGCCATGTGGTGCCAGGACAACAACCTCTCCTTCAACGTGATCAAGACAAAGGAGATGATTGTGAACTATAGGAAAAAGAGGACCGAGCATGCCCCCATTCTCATCGACGGGGCTGCAGTGGAGCAGGTTGAGAGCTTCAAGTTCCTTGGTGTCCACATCACCAACAAACTAGGTCCAAGCACACCAAGACACACCAAGCACACCAAGACAGTCGTGAAGAGGGCACGACAAAACCTATTCCTCCTCAGGAGACTGAAAAGATTTGGCATGGGTCCTCAGATCCTCAAAAGGCTCTACAGCTGCACCATTGAGAGCATCTGGTTGCATCACTGCCTGGTATGTCAACTGCTTGTCCTCCGACCGCATGGCACTACAGAAGTTAGTGTGATCGGCCAAGCTTCCTACCATCCAGGAACTCTATACCAGGTGGTGTCAGAGGAAAGCCCTAAAAAGTGTCAAAGACTTCAGCCACCCTAGTCACTGACTGTTCTCTCTGCTACCGCTCGACAAACGGAACCGGAGCGCCAAGTCTAGGTCCAAGAGGCTTCTAAACAGCTTCTGCCCCCAACCAATAAGACTCCTGAACATCTAGTCACGTGACTAGCCAGACTATTTGTAGTGCCTCCCCCCCCACCTGTCACCGCCTCTTTACACCACTGCTACTCTGTTGTCATCTATGCATAGACACTTTAATAACTCTACCTACATGTACATACTAGCTCAACTAACCGGTGCCCCTGCACATTGAGTCTGTATCGGTACCTCCCTGTATATTGTCTCGCTATTGTTATTTTACTGCGGCTCTTGAATTACTTGTTACTTTTATCTCTTATTCTTATCCATATTTTTTACAACTTCATTGTTGGTTAGGGGCTCGTAAGTTCACTGTATTCGCCGCATGTGACTAATAAAATCAAATATGATATGATTTATTTATCATACAGTTCTGACTTGGTGTACAGGAAGAACACTGTAAGAACGACCCATTATCTGAATTCTGTCGCTGTACATTTCAAAAGTGCTGAACAAATAGTTATATTGACTACGTCCGTCCTAGCTCGCTCATTAACGTCTTAATTGAAATGACGGATTGCCTCTTATCCGCTTGTCGTCCCCTTATGCCATAGTTTGTACATCTCAATTGTCAGTAGAAACCACATTTGTTTAAGCAAGTCAGCCATGTTTTTTTTAAAGGCAGTAAACGAGCTTGGCTCCCAGGTGGGTGGGCCTATGCCCTCCCAGGCCCACCCATGGTTGCACCCCTGCCCAGTTATGTGAAAATCATAGATTATGGCCAAATGAATATATTTCAATTGGCTGATTTCCTTAATTGTAACTCAGTAAAATCGTTGAAATGGATGCATGTTCCGTTCATATTTTAGTTTTATAACCACATATATATATTTAAAATTGAATTTAATCTTTATTTAACTAGGCAAGTCAGTTAAGAAGAAATTCTTATTTACAATGACGGCCTACCCCGGCCAAACCTGGACACTGGGCCAATTGTGAAACGCCCTATGGGACTTCCAATCGCAGCCAGATGTGATAAAGATAGGATTTGAACCAGGGACTGTAGTGACACCTCTTGGCACTGAAATGCAGTATCTTAGACCGCTGTGCCATTCATGTGGGTAAAAGAGTGTGTAAACATGATCAAAGTGACCAGTGTCCAATGACTATCTACATAGGGCCGTGTGGTAACAGTGACTCAAATTCAGGGCAGGATACTGGGCAGAGGTCGACAAATGGTGATTATTTAACAGTCTGATGGCCTGAAGATAGAAGCTTTTCAGTCTCTCGGTCCCAGCTTTGATATACCTGTACTCTCTCGGCCTTCTAGTAGGTAGTGGGTGTAAGGTGGCGACACAATGTTCAGGCACGGTACAGTGCAATACGTCTGTCCAATATGACAAAACGTTCTGTTCTTAAACTGATTGGCCACTCTTTAAGGGGCGCAAAATGAGCAGCGATGCTAATTGGAGCGTAAACTCTGGATTAGGAAACTAGAAGTGCTCCAGAGTAGAATTGACCCCAATTTTACTACGACTCAACATATAGGCAATTATTTACGGTGCAATATGCATGTCCAATTTTTTTTTTAAACATACTGAACATCGTGCAATAGGAATGTGCTAAGTAACAATGGGATTTAAATCTTTTCTAAAGTTTGTTATTGTAATAGTAATTTATTAGCCTATTATTATTATTATTATTAAATGTTGTTAATGACCTTAGCGGCCTATAGGCCTAATATATTATTATTAACACTAGCATTATAAATAATGTTTTGTTATTTGTAATGCTGATGTTACAATAATAACTATCTAGTAATCATTACTTTTAATGGTGTTAACAATATTGCCATTGTTATAATAAGATTTGTGCTATCAAACCTATTAACTTTTTTTCATTTTTTGATATTGTTAAACAAAATTACGCTAACATTTCCAAAATAAATGTTATGAATTTCGACCATTTGTATAATTTTTTACCATCTTCATTGCGGGACTTTTATTTTCAAGGAAAATCGCCGAAGTCACGGCCTTGCTAGGTCTTGCTTATTCTTGCTGGCTTCTCAGAGGTCTTGTTTGCAGCGGTTGCGCCTTCACTCGGAAATAAACCTGAACACGATTAATCCAATAATTTCCGTCTCGCCCAGCCATGTAATTGCAAACGATTGGAGTAATATATTTTTACCATGACAAAACACAATATTATCAAAGAACATTAAAATTGGAAATAATGTGCAATTTCGCTTTGCCAATACAAAAATATAAACGTCCCCCGAACAGAACACCAACCAAAATGTCAACCTTACATGTCAAAGAAGCTAATCATGATTGACCGATTATTATATTTTAATCATGTTGATTGGTTGTTGTAACCATAATGTTGATTGGTTGTTGTAACCATCTTTGTTTTGACAGCTGACTACGGTAGATCTCATTCTCATGTGCAGTGCGGAAAGTTGAATGATTAACTAAAGAGCGCAGCTAGCCTAAATGTGAGAATATTTGTAGCTACTTGCACTATTTCCATGTATTATTTTATCACAGTAGTTTTTAATGTATGCCAAATAAAATGCTAAAATATATGTACGCGGAACGTAAACAATATGAGTTAGCTTAGCCCCCTGACCATGAATGACTCTCAGTTCCATTCCATTACACTAAAGTGATGAAATGCGTATCAGTCAGAAATCATTTTCAAAAGACAACGTTAAATTGATACACACATTTTTAGGGTTAGTGTTCCCACGCGGCCATATATCCCTGTTACAGCGCGTATTTTAATGGAAGACAGAGGGACCACCTGTGCTAATTAGCTATCTAGCATGCGCCTAACACCTGTGTAAAGAGAGAAGGCCGCCAGAAACCTGTTGTGAAAAATACTGTTGGCTGCATCTGCGATAAAGTTGGTTAAAACAGTGTACAGCAGTGTAAAAATAGTGAAACTTGATATATATATATATATAATTTTGATAAAACTAACCTAAATATATTCACGTCACCAAATAATTGATTAAATCACACTGTTGCAATGAAACAGAAGCCTCAGCAGCACATGGTAGGGTAGTACCATGGTGTAGCCGGAGGACAGCTAGTTTCCATCCTTCTCTGGGTACATTGACTATAAAAAAAACCTTAAGAGGCCCATCTAGCACTGCAGTGCATAAAATGTGATGAGTAGTTGACTGAAAGAAAGAGAGACAATAGATGAACAGTTTTGAACAAATTAATTTATTTAAAAAATGAAGGAGAAGTGTTTTTTTCGTCTGATCACAGACAGCTGATGTGCTCTGCACTTAAGTCCACAAGCGGAAGGGAAAAGGTGAGAGAAGGAGAGCGCATATGTAAGAAGGAATTACACAATGAGCAAAGTGATTATGCTGTTTGTATGTGGCTGCTATGAAAGTGAACTGTGTTTGCGTGTGTTCATTCCACCCATTCTGTTGAAGACATTTCTTAAACGGAAGCAAATGGAACGAAACGGAGATAAACATACCTGAAATTGTCCAATGGAAACTCGTTTACAACTGTTGGATTAATGATTACACCCTAGATCAGCTAGATACAGGCAAGAGTGTGCAAGGTGGTATTGAATTTGTCACTGTCTGTCACCTTGATTACTCAAATGTTTCTCTTAACCTGTGCACCTACATTGTAAACTTTAATTCATAGGCTAGTTTGTAGCAAACTCATAATGGGTGCAGGTAAAATTTGAGTATCATGAGGGAGCCTAAACCTATCGATGTTACATTGATCTGGGTGAAAGGAATATGAATGACAGTCATCCAATATCCTGTAATAAAAAAAAGGCATGCTCATGATTTTTTTTTTTTGTGTTCTCCCTCATCGTAAACAGCAGCTGGCACCACTACTGGTGTACAGTAAGTGTGTCTTTTGCATTTGTGAAATTATTTTGATGTGTTCTGAAAGTGAAGTGCTTTATGTTTCTAGAACCATATCGCAATTGAGAATCAGTTAACTTTTAGATGGAGTATTTGGCTGTTTTGGCAGCCAGAGCCAGTCTACCTCTGAAATGATATAAGTTCCTTGAACCTTAAGGAATAGGGTAACGCTAATGTTAGCCTCCTTTAAAAGTACAGATGTCAAACGTTGTCTGCTGCACATACACTGGAGGCTCTAGACTAGATTGCCAGGTTAAATTGTTTGAGGGCATTTTTAAACTCTCCGAGTGGTCAAATGAGTGAGAAATATATGTCATTGTTAGTACTGAGCGATTATTGCTTTTTGAGGTCGGTTTGATTTTGGTTCGATTATTATAAAATTATCTTGGGTTTCAATTATTTTGGTTGAATGCTGTAACACAATAAAATGGTTAATAATTGTCCCATGATGGTAGTGACTGCCTATTACTGCTTATCACTTATTAACCAGCATTTATTCACTTTACTTTAATCAAATATTTTAGTTGTGTGTATTACTTTTGTTTTATTTGAAGACTTTATTTCGTTCCAAGTCGTCGTCTCATCTCTATAAAGCTGCTGCCTCTGCTGTCTGACAAAAATCCCTATTTCGTAGTTCTTCAAAGTAAATAAGGCATATTATTATGACTGCTGAATACCAACTATAAATCATTTAGATTATGTATTTTCAGGTAAAGACACCTTGTGAAGCAACAGCTGCTCTCTATATCCCCCTCAAGATTGTACATTCTAATGTCTCTTCAGTAGCTGGCATAAAAATAAACACAGACCAGTAGATGCGCAGTGGATTATTGTCATTGTAGTCAATTACCACTTTTTTTATGTACTACAAATCCCTACCTCATTGCACAGTTCAGGTTGGATTGGCTTTATCTCTAGAGAAACTGTGCAATATGTTGGTCAATATGTTGGTAAAAAATAACCTTCATTTCGGGTAATCGCTCAACCCTTAGGAATTCTATTGAATCTGGTATTGTTGGTAAAAAAAAAATCGCCCTTATATTCACAATCCTTTCTGTTCTGTAGATCACACGATTGTGGCCAGCTCGACAGTCCGACGCTGTGGCGCATCTTTGAGTCGGTGGGGCTGAGTCTTCCAGTTCGCCTGCTGGTGACTGCAGTCTGGGGGAGTGACGCCTCCGGCTTGCCCCCAGAGGAGCTTCTGTCTCTGGGCACAGCTCTGCTGGCTGCCCTCAGCTCCTCACCACCATCCCTCTTCTGCTGGGGCTGCTGTTCGATGGGCCCAAATGGAGCCCGCAGAAACAAGCACCAGGCTAGACAAGAGATGGAACCAGCCAAGCCAGACTGAACAGTCATCACAGAGCACGAACACTACCAGGACACTGCAGGAGTCAAAGCACCAGCTCAGGATGCGAAGAGCCCTAGAGGCTCTGAGGACGGTACTGCAGAGAATGGAGCTACAACTTCCCATTCAAACTGGATCAGGCCTTGGCTACAGGCCTTGGCTACAGACTGTTACCAGGTTCTGATTACAGTGTGTGCTTTACCCTGGGTCCCAGATCAGCTCCTGGTCAGGCGTGCTGCCACAGCTTTATATCGGGCCTTGGAGCAGAAACAGAGTCATGAAAAGGGACTACCCCTCCTGGGCGCCCTCCTCTCAGGAAAAAACAGAGAGAGCCTGGTGTAAGCACCCAGCTGACCTCTATCTCCTGGCCAGAGTCTCCCAAGACTTCTGCCAAGCCACCGGCCACACCCAGCTCGATATGTGTGTCCTGGTGCCGCAGTTCCTCCCCCCGCCAGGTGGGACACCAAAGGATACTGACCTAACTCCAACTATGGTCAGTATATGGGCGGCCCTGAGGCCCATGCTGCAGGCCAAACTGACACCAGGTAAGTTAGGCCCTGTGTTAGTCCTCTCCACCTGCCTGTTGGACCTGTGCAGCTAGGAGCCTGTGGTGCAACCTAAGTTCTGCTGCCTGCTGGTAAACCCGGGCCTGTGTAAAGGTGATGGACTTGGAGGAGCCCCCCGATACAGAACTGAGCCCCCAGTTGCAACAGACGCTCAGCTCCTGCTACCGCGTCATGGAGGCGGCCATGGAGCAGGCCTGCAGCAGCCAGGGAGTCACCCAGCAGAGCAATGCCCAGCCTCAGAGAGCCATCACTGGGCTCAGTCTGCAGCAGAGCAGGCAGGTCCTCCGGGTTCTGGGGGAGGCCTTCTCGGCAGTCATCTATCACCTGCAGCAGGTAAGAGAACGAGGCAAACAAGATGCATTCATATTCCTTATACTCGCCAGCCAGTGTCTGTAAGAAAGTATAGTTAGTTTAAATTAAAATCATGCTATCCACAAGATAAGTGTGTGTGTGTGTGTGTGTGTGTGTGTGTGTGTGTGTGTGTGTGTGTGTGTGTGTGTGTGTGTGTGTGTGTGTGTGTGTGTGTGTGTGTGTGTGTGTGTGTGTGGTGAATGAACATTTGACAGTACAGACACACACAGAATTCACAATAGGGTAAATCCATTAGAAATTCAATCACTTTTTGACAGCATCCCTTTTTGATTTAAACAAAAACTTTCCATACATGTTTGGAAGAAGTGGACAGAAAGTGACTTTTTGGACCTGAATGCCAAAACATTCAGGTGATAAAGTTTCTCTGAGTTGACCCATTTTGCACACCACCATACCATCAGACATTCATGTCTTCATCTCTGGAAAAGATAAACGGTTAAGTTTGATATCATTAAAAATCTTACAAACAGGGTTGTCAAACTACACTGAACAAAAATATCCATGTAAAGTGTTGGTCCAATGTTTCTGGAGCTGAAGTAAAATATCCTAGAAATGTTCCATATGCACATAAAGCTTATTTCTCTGAATTTGTTTTCACACATCTATTTATATCCCTGTTAGTGAGAATTTCTCATTTGCCAAGATAATCCATCCACCTGACAGGTCTGGCATATCAAGAAGCTGATTAAACGGCATGACCCTTACACAGGTGCACCTCGTGTTGGGAAAATTTAGAGAATTTGGCAGTACGTCCAACCAACCGGCCTCACAACCGCAGACCCACGTGTATGGCGTCGTGTGGGCGAGTGGTTTGCTGATATGAACGGAGTGCCCCATGGTGGCTGGGGGGTTATGGTGGCTGGGGGGTTATGGTATGGGCAGGCATAAGCTACGGACAACAAACACAATAGCATTTTATTGATGCCACTTTGAATGCACAGAGATACCGTGTCAAGATCCTGAGGCCCAGGGCCTCCCGTGTGGCGCAGTGGTTAAGGGTGCAGCGCCAGCTGTGCCATCAGAGACTCTGGGTTCGCGCCCAGGCTCTGTCGTAACCGGCCGCGACCGGGAGGTCCATGGGGCGACGCACAAGATAGTAGCTACTACAACAATTGGACACCACGAAATTGGGGAGAAAAAGGGGTATAAAAAAATAAAAAGATCCTGAGGCCCATTGTCGTGCCATTCATCTGCCGCCATCACCTCATGATAATGCACGCCCCCATGTCACAAGGACCTGTACACAAGTCCTGGAAGCTGAAAATGTCCCATGGCCTGCATACTCACCAGACATATCACCAATTGAGCATGCATGGGATGCTCTGGATCGACGTGTACGTCAGAGTTTTCCAATTCCCGCCAATATCCAGCAACTTCACACAGCCGTTGAGGAGTGGGACCGCATTCCACAGGGCACAATCAACAGCCAGATCTATGCGAAGGAGATGTGACCACCATTTGCCTCATGCAGTGTGACATCAGATACTGACTGGTTTTCTGATCCACGCCCCTACCTTTTTGGGGGGTATTTGTGACCAACAGTGGTGGAAAAAGTACCCCATTTTCAAACTTGAGTAAAAGTAAAGATACCTTAATAGAAAATGACTCAAGTGAAAGTCATCCAGGAAAAAACTACTTGAGTGAAAGTCTAAAAGTATTTGGTTGTAAATATACTTAAGAATATTTTTGCAATTACATTTACTTTTGATACTTAAGTATCTTATATTAAGCAAACCAGACGGCATCATTTTCTTGTTTTTTGAATTTACAGATAGCGAGGGGCATGCTCCAACACTCAGACATAATTTACAAATGATGCATGTGTTTAGTGAATTTGCCAGATCAGAGGCAGTAGGGATGACCAGGGATGTTCTGTTGACAAGTGTGTGAATTTGACCATTTTCCTGTCCTGCTAAACATTCAAAATGTAACAAGTACTTTTGGGTGTCAGGGAAAATGTATGGAGTAAAAAGTACATCATTTTCTTTAGGAATGTAGTGAAGTAAAAGTACAAGTTGTCAAAAATATAAAAAGTAAAATACAGATACCCCAAAAAATGTATTAAGTACATGTATTTTTACTTAAGTACTTTACATCACTGGTAACCAACAGATGCGTATCTGTATTCCCAGTCATGTGAAATCCATAGATTATGGCCTAATGTATTTATTTTGACTGATTTCCTTATATGAACTGTAACTCAGTAAAATCTTTTAAATTGTTGTTTATTTTTGTTCAGTATATTTTATAATTTCTTGAAAAAAGGTTTTTAATGAAAAAGATACATTAAAAAGTGTAAACTCAATTTTTTTTTGTCATTCACATATGTTGTAGTTTCATCTGTTGAGTGTGGTACAGTGTGGGTGTCATTTCAATCATAGAAATATAATTAATAGAATGGACATATCTCTTCAGATCACTACAATTTAGCTTGTACATCACACATTTTAATTTAATTGAAATTGTAACTTTTAATTACTACCATAAAGATGGCCACCGGTCACCTGACACAAGACTGAATCCAAAACATTACACTGTTGATTTTATGTGCATTTACATTTACTGTACTCTTCGCTGCATTTGTTGGTAACAAAATCTGAAAATAGCTGGATACATTCAGTAACATGACAACAATATTCTTGAAAATATGGAGTTGGTGCAACGTAAGACATGAGGTTTGAGTGAGAGGTCTAACGGGTGTTTCCAAGTGGTCACACACCTATCCAAAGTTTGCACAGTTCCTAAATAATTTCAAAGCACTTTTATGACTCTCTCAAGAGAGAGAAGAGTTCAACTATAAGGTGCTTTTTCTTTTTAGCTCTCCTAGCTGTGCAGTTGAGGAACTAGAGCAAGCACACTCAGCTTAACTTCCTCACTTTTGTCGTTTACGCAAATCCAAAAAATTGTCCATTTATAAATCGCAATCTGGGTCAGGTGGGCATAATTTGAAAATGAAAATTATAGATTATTTTACAGTGTTTGGCTTTCACAAGCCAAAAAAGAGAAACAGGTTGCTATTGTTATGCGCATAGAATGGAGAGATGAGTGCATTCAGGAGCGTGGTCCTCTGCAAATTGTCTTCACAAAACAACAAACATGCTCATTATGCTCAGGACAAACCAGGGTATAACGCCATAGTGATCATGAACGTTGACAGAGTATATTACATGGGTTTTACGATATGGAAAATGTGAAGTGCACATTTGGACACATGGGTGTTTGTCTTGCTTGTATGACATCAAAAGGGTATTTGTTATAATCCTCAACGTCTCATCAGGGCCGAAGGGTAGCCTAGTGGTTAGAGCGTTGGACTAGTAACCGGAAGGTTGCAAGTTCAAACCCCCGAGCTGGCAAGGTACAAATCTGTCGTTCTGCCCTACTGTTCCTAGGCTGTCATTGAAAATAAGAAATTGTTCTTAACTGACTTGCCTAGTTAAATAAAGGTAAAACTTTTTTTTCAATCATTCAAAATACATAGTGTCCTCGTAATTTGCAGCATTTCCCTCACTCAGACAACAACATTTTTTCTAAAGTTGCCCAATTAGCCGGAGGGATCGGGGCAACTTCTTTCTGTACGCGGTGCTCAAGTTCAGAACGTCTGTCAGTCAAACCCATACAGAGCCGTGAAGTGGAGACCCGGAGCTCTGGCGTCATGTCTCATGGTATTGTGGGGTATGCAAAGTAGGTCAACTTTGAGCACATTTACATTGCGGCATTCGGGTCCAAACAGTAACTATCTGAGCACTTCTACAATGGGCAACTATATATTGACGGTTTTGTTCAAAAAGTGATTGAATTCAAATGGATTTACCCAATACACTATTTCAGCTTTGCTCAAAGAGTACTCAGTACTCATGACTGAGAATGCTAACTGATTCTGAAACAAACTTTTAAATCTCTTTCCTCAGGTTGATCCGAGTCGTTACGGCGACCCCTTCATTTTCACCACAATCCGTTCCCTCTGCGCCTGGCTCGCAGAAGAGATTTCCTGTTTCAAGGAGGAAGTGGCCCTCTTGCCCTTCTTGATGGGCTATGCCAGAAGCCATCTGCAGAGAGATTCAGGACCAGGTTCTTTCCAATTGGATGTCAGAGATGTCTGTACGTGACTGCTCCCAGGTAGTTTTAGTCAAGAATTAGAACAAGGACTTTCTGTTCCTTGTTAGAAACGTATTATGGTCTTATGACCAGAGCTCTCAAGAATAAATGCTATTGGCTAATTTTGGTGGCTGGTCTCTGTCCATTTTCTGCAAATAAGAACTTTACAAATTCTTAGAAACGGACTGAGTGTTTTAATTTAATTGGTTAATGAACACATAAGAACTAAATTCATCTTACACTTTGTCAGACTCCACTGCTGCTACCCACTTAAAAATGCACAGGACAAAGTACACAGAAATTATTAATGGTGTTCTAGCACCATACTTTCTGAAAAAGTTGGTCGCAGATGTGGGTGACCAGTGTTTCAGCCTCCTCTTCAATGAGTCCACGGATGTAAGTGTTTCTAAGTACCTGGGGGTTGTGATAAGGTACTTTGGTGACACCAAACAGACAATTGTATAAACATTTCTGGGGCTTGTTGAGTTGGAGGGAGGAGATGCCAAATCTATAGCCTGTGCTGTTGTGGCTTTCCTCGAGAAGTGTTGTCTTAAAAAAGAGAAACTCCTGGGGATAGGGACTGACAATGCCTCTGTTATGACGGGGATTAACAATGGGGTCCATAAGTGCTGAAGGAGGAGTATGGCCTCAAATATCTGGTTCTTATTCGCTGTGAGCACCACTCTCTACAGCTTGCTGTAAGTTATGCTTCCAATGACACCATCCCCCGTAGTGTGGAGTACTTGGTACGAGAGACTTATAACTGGTTTTCAGTGTCTCCAAAGCGCAGGGAGGCCTACAAGGCCATATATGAGAACATCAACTGTGGGCAGAAACCTTTACAGATAGCCAAGGGGTGTGCCACACGTTGGCTCTCCATTTAACCCGCGGTTTCACACATTTTGGACCAGTGGGAGGAGCTTAGGCTGCATTTCGCAGTCACCAAGTCCAGTGAACACTGCTACATGGCTGAGGTTTTATACTCCATGTACAGTGATCCTCAAAACATATTGTATCTGACTTTTTTAAAGTCAGTGCTGGGTGAGATACAGTAGTGCTGGGTGAGGTACAGTAGTGCTGGGTGAGGTACAGTAGTGCTGGGTGAGGTACAGTTGGCCATCCAGGCTTTTGAGGGAGAGCAAGTATATCCTCTTAAGCTACTTGACAGCTTGGTTAGCCTGATCAAGTCTGTGAGCAGCAGGGTGCTGAATCCACTGGCAAATGTTGATGTCCTCAAAGGGCCAATAGCTGGATACACCAGTCCCAAACCGTACCTTGGTTACCTTTTTTGAGTCAAAGGCAGCTGTGCTCCACCTTGCGCCTGAGGATGAAAACAATGTCCGAAAGTGGGGTGTAGCCTTCACCGTCTCCCTCACTAATGAGTTGAGGGTGAGACTGCCGGACAACATCGAAGCATTGCAGTACATGTCCGTTTTCAATGTGGAGGAAACTCTAAAGCACAATAAGAGCCCTGGAGAAATAGAAAAAATAGCCAAGCTCCTTGGCTACTCCCCTGCAGAGATCGACAAGATTGTCCAGCAATGGCGTGGCATCCATCTTAGTAAATGAAATGAGACAAAAAACACACTGGGCTTCTGGGGTGAGATTTGGAAGTTCAGGGATGCAGCTGATATCAACCCGTTTCAAGAACTTGCCATGGCTGCTGTGTCTGTGTTGTCCTTGCCACACTCGAATGCTGAAGTCGAGAGAGTATTCAGCCAGATGAGTGTGGTAAAAAGCAAACTTAGAAATCAGATGTCCTTGCAGACCCTTAACTCCATCCTGTACATTCGATATGGACTGAAGCTGTCTGGTGAGGCTTGCTATGAGCACCAGCTGCCTGATAATGTTTTGTAGCTTTTTGGCACATCAGCTGCTTACTCATTTAAGTCAGCCCCCTTCAGTTGCTGAACCTGCCATAGAGAGCCTTGACCAAAATGACAATGACCCACTCTTTCTGTGAGCCAGCACAGCCTGTGTGTGTGTGTGGAGGGGGGTCTGAAAAAAACCTAACAATTAACCTGAATTAGGGCCAGACTAGATACCATAATTTCTCACATTGCCATTAACAGTTTTTTCTATCGTCTCTTTTTGGTCCATTTAGATTGTTCCCTGTGCACGCCCTAGATAGTTGACCATTAGGGTCAGGACTGATTAGGGAGGCCACAGCTCCACTTGACATGGTTACGCAGGAGGGTCATGAGGAGAGAATCAGTCTCTTCCTTATTGATTCTCCTGTGTTTCCCGTGGTTCTGGGCTTACCCTGGTTGGCCTGTCATGACCCCACTATTTTGTGGCAACAGAGGGCCCTCAAGGGGTGGTCACGAGAGTGCTTAGGGAGGTGTGTGGGGGTTTCCATCGGTGCGACTACGGTGGAGAGTCCAGACCAGGTCTCCACCGTGCGCATCCCCTCAGAATATGCCGATTTCGCTCTCGCCTTCTGTAAGAAGAGGGCAACTAAATTACCACCTCATCGACGGGGGGATTGTGCTGTGGTCCCGACACAGCTATTGGTCTCGGGGTGTTTCCAAGGGTATGGAAGTCGGCCATAATAACGGACATCTTTAAATCAAACGACCTGCTGACGTGAGTAACTACAGGCCCATTAGTATACTACCTGTACCTAGCAGAACAACTGATTAACCACCTCAACAACAGCCCCTTCACATTACACTCCATGCAGTTTGGCTTCAGAGCGAAACACTCCACAGAAACGGCCAACTGCTTTCTTCTGGAAAATGTGATGTCCAAGATGGACAAAGGGGCGTTGTTGGGGTTGTGTTTCTGGACCTAAGGAAGGCTTTTGATACTGTTAACCATGAGATTCCCATCACAAAATTGACCAAGTTCAACTTTTCCCCTGATGCCTTGAGATGGATGAAATCATACCTTGAAGGCAGAACTCAGTGTGTCACAGTGAGCAATGAGCTGTCGCCCACTCTTAGCTATTGACAAGGGTCAATACTGGGACCCCTCCTGTTCAGCCTGTACATTAAGGATCTCCCCTCTGTCTGTACTGGATCTGAAGTTCAAATGTATGCAGATGATAAAATGATATATGTGCATGCAAAGAGCAAACAACACGCTGCACAAGAACTCACTACTGTAATGGTCCAGGTTACAAAGTGGCTCAGTGACTCGTGTTTGCATCTCAATGTGAAAAAAATGTTTGCATGTTGTTCACAAAGAGGGCAACAGATGCTACTGAGCCAGATGTCTACGTGTCAGGAGAGAAGCTCCAGGTGGTATCTGATTTTAAGTACCTTGGCATCATATTTGATGTGAAAAAGGTCATTCAGATAACCAAATTCAACCTAGCTAATTTCCGATTTATACGAAATTGTTTGACTACAGAGGTAGCAAAACTGTACTTCAAATCTATGATACTCCCCTACTTAACATACTGCTTGACTAGTTGGGCCCAAGCTTGCTGTACAACATTAAAACCTATTCAGTCTGTCTACAAACAGGCTCTCAAAGTGCTTGAAGCCCAATAGCCATCATCACTGTTACATCCTCAGAAAGCATGAACTCCTGAGTTGGGAAAATCTTGTGCAATACACCAATGCATGTCTTGTATTCAAGATCCTAAATAGCCTGGCTCCCCCCCCCACTCAGTATTTTTGTTAAACAGAAAACCCAAACGTATGGCAGCAGATGCACAAGGTCTGCCATGAGAGGTGACTGTATAGTTCCTTTAAGGAAAAGCACCTTTAGTAAATCCGCTTTCTCTGTGAGAGCTTCCCATGTCTGGAATACACTGCCATCAGACACACATAACTGCACCACATATCACACTTTCACAAAATGCATGAAGACATGGCTAAAGGTCAATCAGATTTGTGAACATAATCCCTAGCTGTGTGTTGCCGCTTTCCATGTTGTCTGTTGTCTGTAGCTTGTGAGGTGTGGAAACACTTTGTTGCTTTTATGAATTTTGTCTTGCTGCTTTTTGTTCTATGTTGCTCTGTCTGTATGCTACGTCTTGCTTGTCCTATGTTGCTCTGTCTGTATGCTATGTCTTGCTTGTCCTATGTTGCTCTGTCTGTATGCTATGTCTTGCTTGTCCTATGTGGCTCTGTGTGTGCTCACTGCTCAATGATTGTCTATACTGTAATTGTTTTTAATAACCTGCCCAGGGACTGCGTTTGAAAATTAGCCGGCTGGCTAAAACCGGCACTTTTATTGAAACGTTGATTAATGTGCACTGTCCCTGTAAAAAATAAAATAAACTCCAACTCAAGTACAAGTTAAAGTCGGCAATAATATACATAGTAAAGTAAAGTACAGATACCCTCAAAAAATACTTAAGTAGTTCTTTAAAGTATTTTTATGTAAGTACTTTATACAACTGCACAATTTGAGAGAAATAAGCTTTTTATGCACATGGAACATTTCTGGGATCTTTTATTTCAGCTCATGAAACATGGGACCTATACTGTACATGGACATTTTTGTTATATTATATTTTTGTTCAGTACACAGTTCCAGTCAAAAGTATGGATACACCTACTCATTCAAGTGTTTTTCTTTATTTTCACTATTTTCTACGTTGTAGAATAATATTGAAGACATCAAAACTATGAAATTTACACATGGAATCATGTAGTAACCAAAAAAGTGTTAAACAAATCTAAATATATTTGAGATTCTTCAAAGTAGCCACCCTTTGCCTTGATGACAGCTTTGCACACTTAGCATTCTCTCAACCAGCTTCATGAGGTAGTCACCTGGAATGCATTTCAATTAACAGGTTTGCCTTGTTAAAAGTTAATTTGTGGAATCTATTTCTTTCTTAATGTGTTTGAGCCAATCAGTAGTGTTGTGACAAGGTGGGGGTGGTATACAGAAGACCAAGTCCATATTATGGCAAGAACAGCTCAAATAAGCAAAAATAAATAACAGACCATCATTACTTAAAGATCAGTCAATCTGGAAAATGTTATAAACTTTGAAAGTTTCTTCAAGTGCAGTTGCAAAAACTATGATGAAACTAGCTCTCATGAGGACCGCCACAGGAAAGGAAGAACCAGAGTTACCTCTGCTGCAGAGGATAAGTTCATTAGAGTTACCAGCCTCAGAAATTGCAGCCCAAATATGTGCTTCATAGAGATCGAGCAACAGACACATCTCAACATAAACTGTTCAGAGGAGACTGCGTGTATCAGGCCTTCATGGTTTAATTGCTGCAAAGAAACCACTACTTAAGGACACCAATAATAAGAAGAGACTTGCTTGGGCCAAGAAACACGAGCAATGGAAATTAGACCGGTGGATACCTATCCTTTGGTCTGATTAGTCCAAATTTGAGATGTCTGGTTCCAACCGCCGAGTTTTTGTGAGACGCAGAGAAGTTGAACGGATGATCTCTGCATGTGTAGTTCCCACCGTGAAGCATGGAGGAGGAGGTGTGATGGTGTGGGGGTGCTTTGCTGGTGACACTGTGATTTATTTAGAATTCAAGGCACACTTGGCGCAGTGCGTGCTAACCAAGATCGCCAGGTGCACAGTGTTTCCTCCGACATTGGTGTGGCTGGCTTCCGGGTTGGATGAGCGCTGTGTTAAGAAGCTTGGTTAGGTTGTGTTTCGGAGGACGCATGACTTTCAACCTTCGTCTCTCCCGAGCCCATACGGGAGTTGTAGCGATGAGACAAGATAGTAACTACTAATAATTGGATACTACGAAATTGGGGAGAAAAAGGGGGGTAAAAATAAATAAAAATAATAATAATAATAATTCAAGGCACACTTAACCAGCATGGTTACCACAGCATTCTGCAGCGATATGCCATCCCATCTGGTTTGCGATTTAGTGGCACTATTATTTGTTTTTCATCAGAACAATGACCCAACACACCTCCAGGCTGAGTAAGGGCTATTTGACCAAGAAGGAGAGTGATGGAGTGCTGCATCAGATGACCTAGCCTCCACAATCACCCAACCTCAACTCAATTGAGATGGTTTGGGATGAGTTGGACTGCGGAGTGAAGGAAAAGCAGCCAACAAGTGCAAAGCATGTGTGGGAACTCCTTCAAGACTGTTGGAAAAGCATTCCAGGTGAAGCTGGTTGAGAGAATGTGCAAAGCTGTCATCAAGGCAAAGGGTGGCTACTTTGAAGAATATCAAATATCAAATATATTTTGATTTGTTTAACACTTCTTTGGTTACTACATGATTCCTTGTGTGTTATTTCAGAGTTTTTCTACAATGTAGAAAATAGTAAAAATGAAGAAAAACCCTGGAATGAGTATCTGTGTCCAAACTTTTGACTGGTACTGTTTATGGTACTGTAGTTAAGGTAAACACATATCTTTCCATGTCTCCATGCATGTTGCTTTTTCTACCACTAGATGGCATTCTGACTGCAGTGTGGCACTTCGGGTCATGGTAAAACCCTGAATTATGCATGGGTTACTTATTGAAGTTATTTTGACACTGACATATTAGTGTAACAATAGTTTTTTTTTTGTCAGATGAGATTCACAATCCATAAAACTGAAAGAATTTAGTTTTGACTTATTTTCTCCGAAATGTCAAGTTACCGTCAGCTGAATTTAACTTTCTTAATTTCTTTCTTACAAAAAGAGAATGTCACTGCATGACGATGATGTTTAATTTCCGATAAATGTAATTGATCAAAAAAAGCAGGGTCTCCAAATACCGGACAAAAGTTTTCAAATGATACAGTAGCAAGAAAGACACCAGTTGAGTGTACATTTCTAATAATTCATTTTGAATGGCTATATCTACGAAAATACTTAATGAGAAAAATGATTTGCCTGTAATTAATTCAAATCTGGTCACTATACAGTTTGCTTAAAATGTCATGGTCATACCTAATGGCATAATTGCACATTGCCGTACAACTTCATGGATTCGACTTGGTAAATATGATTGTGTAAATATAATCTATACACGTTTCCTTTTGGCATGAAACTCTCACCTTCTCTCAGCCCCAATTTAGCAGCCCTATTGACTCCCTTCACCTCCCGCCCTTACACCCCTCCCCAAACTTCCGTCTGTTGTCTCTGTGACTCATACAAAACTAGTGCTTCGCTACTCCAACTAACTCACTCTTCAGTCTACCTTCAGCTCGTCTCTATCCATCCTCCTGGTATCCGCTATAACCTCCTGCTCAAACCTAACTCCAATCTCTGCAACCCAGCCGCCCTTTACAACAACGTCATCATGCTTTGGAAATCGCGAACGAAGACTGAGCCCTACTGTCTTCAGGTAACATTATTTGGCTATGCTTGAAGTTTATAAAATGGTAAACGAATTTGGAAAATTGTTTTCTCTTGTGCTTTGACTGGTAGGGCTGCTTGCAATGAATATACACTTTTGTTTAAATAGTATGTGTAAAGTGTCAAGAACTCGTGTTAGAACTCGTTTGATGCTATAATGAGTTTGAGGACCGATTTAGCAAATGGTAAGTTTTCCAATTTGGGTGCATGAAATGCTATAAATAACATTCACTCATTGTAGAAGACAGCACTCTAAAATAATTCAAAATTTTGTAAATATATTTCAAGAACACTTTAAAAGTTGTTTTGAATTATCTGTATCATCTAACAAAAAGTTGAACCAGATGGATAGCGTGCGTAATGGTTTGATTACGAGGCAGTTAAAAAAGAAGGCTGGATATTGATTCATAGCCTATCAAGTAGGATATTTGATGCATATTGCGTGCCAAAATTATTTTTAGATTGTCTGGGGACAAGACCTCTCATTTTTGGCATTTAAAACAGGAGGCAAATAAAATGGGGGATGTTTGGCTAGTATAATAACTACATTTAACAACCGTCTAATCTAAAAAGAAAGGAAAGGTAGGTAAATATTTTTTTTAAACATAATTGTGGGAGAATGAATGAATGTCTGAATGAATATCTCTTTAAGAGAACTGGACCCCCCACCCCTCCCTTCATTCTGTTGAGCGCGTTCAGAAACCTATAAGTAGCGCGCATGGGGAAAATTTAGGACACTTTCTGACAGCGTGTCGCAGAAGCATCCTTAAACCGCACGTGCTTGAGGGTTGACACGTTGAGACATTTCTAAAAGAAAGAAAAAAAGAAGCTTGAGCTACTTCCTGCATGGATCTTGTAGACAGATGAAAGTAGCTTGGATTATAACTATTTGGTGACGTAGCTAAGACATTGACGGCATCCATATCCTAGACTGTGAATTTTTGGTAACCAGAAGAGATGTTAGTCCACACATATTCGGCTATGGTGAGTCCCTGTACATTCAATACTACACGCTAGTCTGCAGCCCAGATTAGTTCCTGTATGGTCTTGTCATCTTCAATTTCTACAACTTTGTCTTGATTTGAGTGGGCACAGATACGTGACGTTAACTTCGCACTAGCGGCGCCGCTACTGTCATTGTCAGCTGTCTGGATAGATCGGCTGTATGCGGAATGTCAGATGGAGGGAGAATCGGACCGCATCAAAGTGTCCGTAGAAATATTAATTTAAAGAGGGCCAACTAAACGAGGATGACACTTTGAGAGAAAAGTCCCATTGCGTTTTGCTGTGGTGAGCATAATGAAAGTTGAAACGGCTAAACATGTGAAGTGTACAAGGCATACAGATGGTAGCCTGTATTAGTCTAGTTGCTATCAGTTATATGTTGACATTTAGAATTTTATACATATTTTAAATGACCTTTTGCTTTTAAATCCCCCCTTTGCTCGTTTCTAAAAATGGACAATGTTCCAGCAACAAAATTGATCCGAGTGACCCAGCTTTAGAAAAATCGATTTTTTTTAAACCAGGAAGTGCATGCATATGGAGAGGAATGTAGGCTACATGACAATTGGAGAATATTGCAAAATGACTGCATTGATAATGGTATGTTATTACACTATTACATGATGACTCCCAAATTCATTCAGACAAAATGGCTAAAGAAGTTATGTTTAGGTTATATCGCTTTATATTTCACTTGGAAATATTTGCAATATTTTGTAAATATTTCATAGGCTCTTGTAGTCATAAATGTGTGCACATATTTTATCATATTGAGTGTTGTATTTCCTGGGGCAACATAATGCTGTAGCGCATTAGATACCTGTCCTTTGTTCTGTTGGGGTTCTCAGTGGCCATGACCTTTTTGACACTGCCAGGCAGCGATGCCAGGGGGACCTGCTGTCTGTCTGCATGCAAATCAAACCCTCCGTTTGAGTTATTTGGACATTTTAGAATTAAATAGTTGAATATTAGGATACACTGTATTGTTTTGTGGTCAAGATGTTAGACTAAGTTTTGTGCAGTTTTATATAGGCTACCGAACTGATTTAAATTGTATTTCTAACGTCCTTTTGTTTTTGTGTTATATTTCAATTTCATTGCAGTTCAGTTAATCACCTAACACAATAATAACGAATTATAATGTGCTTATGATAAAGTTTAAGATACTATTTATAGTTTTGCAAAGATAATTTGAATCGAAAAAAATAAATATATAAACTTGAATTATAGGCCTGACATGTGGTGCATTTAATCGACGCATTTGTATGTAATATATAACATGCGTGGATTTACAAGCCTAACCAACTTTTTAATTTACGCACAGGACCGCGCAGACGGACTGACCGGCTCCTCGCCGAGTGGGCGACTGTCTCAACTCTCCTCGCTGAACCAGGCAGCGTACTCCTCGGCTCCCCCGCTTTGCCACACACCGGCCTCTGATTTCCAACCTCCGTACTTCCCCCCTCCATACCCACAGTCTTCGCTCTCATACTCCCAGAGCCAGGACTCTGCATACTCTCACTTATCGGACCCCTACAACTCCATCAACTCCATCCATCAGCATCAGCAAGCGGCATGGCACTCGCAGAGATCGCGGTCGGACGAGGGGGCGCTATTGTCACAGTCACACCGGGCTTTAAGCCTCGACCCCCGTCGGGAGTACCCCGGTGTACCCCGGCTTCTCCACGGACTCGGGGAGGGTGCCGCAGCTCTAGGAGACGGTCCTCTTGGAATGCATATTGGACATCACGGACTGGAGGACATGCAGGTGGGTTTATTTGTGCGTGGACCTTTTTATTATTCCTTCTCTCATTCACAAACACTATATTGGTCGTGCGTAAAAGTCACCTTCTAGCAAAAAGCCTAAACCATGCACCCATTATGTAGATAATTGCTGAATTAGTTTACAATTTTTTTTAATGGAATAATCTATAATAACTATTCTAATAATTGTGTGTATGGCAAGGATTCTTTCTGTCACTTTTATTTTGTTACTGTGATAGTAATTTATTTTTGTGCGTATTTTACGCAATCGTTTTTTCTTCCAAAGGGCCCACCCTACCAAAATACCTCATTGTAAATGCAATTCATATTGTAAAATATTACATACTTACCAACATTTGGACTAGTAGTTGTCTCGAAGTGGTCACCTGTCAAATTGAAATGACCTTGCTCTTCGCCCTGATCTTATTGTAAAGAGTATATGCACCGTTTTAACACTTTATTTAGAGACCGTGGACATCTTTTCCTTGTAAATAGGCTGGGAACGTGATGATTGCGTTGATGGATACATGTAGGCCTAATCATGTTAAATGGAATTGGTCCACTAATTGCAGGGCCTCGCTTGTCTCGTTAGCTTAAAAATTATATTAGTTAAACCTAATCCCCAAAGTGTTGTTAAGGTAAATAGAACGAGCAGAGATCAAACAATTACATCTGATAGCAACTAACAATTACATTATTAGACCTTGAATACATACATATGTTTAACTATATTAGCCTACTTTGTGGACGCAATTCTCAAATAGATGATTTGGATAAGCCATTTCTTTCAGGTAAATTTAAATAGACATGGATATCGGAAATATCAACAAAACAATATCAACAAATGAATAGGCTGATTTATACAATTGTCTTACATACACCTACTTTATTTCTAATTTCAATAGCCTATTGACAATGTATTAATTGCAGCGAAAACAATAACATAATTTATGTTAATCTCCTGAAGAAGAAAAAAATCAGGAATATCCTCGAAGTACATAATAGTAATAATATTAAATATAATATTAGGAATGTTGTA